>NW_017731631.1:1376227-1399319 GCF_001890085.2 Hipposideros armiger
CCACAGGAAGTGCTTAATGTCTTTTTGAGCATAGGAAAGGTGAGAGGAAAATATGGAAGACATTAATGTTGTGAGAAGAGCCCCAAGTGAGAACCCAGGAGCTCAACCTTGTCATGCACTTTCTGTTTGACTGGGTAAATCACTCAACATTCTCCAGTCTTCATTTCCTTATTTATTATCTGGGACAATGAGCCTGGCCCTTCCTATCTCAGCACTGTTGTCAAGATCAAACCAAATAACATTCAGAAAAGTGTTTAGAATGTGCAGCATGTAATTATGTGATGTTAAATAACTGTGGGAAGGGGCATTTACTAAGACTCTCTTTTCAGGTTCAGAAAAACTTGAAGCTATTGGAATATTCACTTTAGTCCAGGCCCAGATGATCTGTTCAGAACAAACTCATTTGAAGGTAGTTCTCTCACAACATCACCCTTTCAAAACCTAGCTTAAACTGGAAGATATGGGAAAGTTACGTAAAGATAGAAACCTTTAGGTGTCACAAAGCTGCTGCCTTGAAGGCCATAATTATTTCCTTATCCTTACTTTCAATGCCTCATTAATTATTATTGAACATATAGTTCTTACCAATTTTGGTTTTTCTGTTCACGGTAAATGAAAAGTTGCAAGTTAGAAGGGGTACGTATGGAGTGAGGGGATGATATTAAAAAGAGGTATATTATCAACAGAGAAATTAACAGACTGACGTAAAGGAAAAGGAGGGGATTTTAAGAAAAGCAGAAAATATTGTACTACTGCAGAGTATAATCGGGGGCTGTTCTTTGTGAATGCCTGAGTCATAAGAGTAATGGCTTGCTGCATTCAGTAATTTCTGCTGAAAAACCCAGCGATATGTATAATAATTTTCAGGAAGATTTTCATCAGAAATGCTCAAAGTCTCAATGCTTAAGAGAGTTCACTTCAATTATCTTGAAATCTCACTTACTTGGAGCAGCAATGATACTACTTATGTGAGCTGTGTGAGGCCTCACTGCAAAAAGTGTCATGTTTGCATTTGGCCTTGCCCTTGTCTGAATTTTTAGTACAAGGTTTGTGGGACTAAGGATGAGATAGGTAGATTGTGCATAATATGGTGCACAAAAGAATTTATGGGAATGGTTCTACAGTTAGTCCTAAATCTTTATTCTTTTCATCTTTTATAAACGAACAAGGCATAAATTGTACCTTCAGGTATTTAATGACTCTGGTAACCAAGAAAATATTCAACTTTGCTTTTACAGTAATTATAATAACTCTTTCTGAATTAGTTTCAGAGCTTAAAGTATAAAAGCTGTTTAACAGTCTCATGGAAATTTAAGAAGGAAATACCAAGTTCCAAAATCCATGCACTATATTCATTGCACCTTTGTAAGATTTGTTGGAAATGATGGATGGCTTGATACAATGGCAGATATGATACAACTAATAAAGGGAAATGTGTGCAATGTAGATACAATTTCTTGTTGTAAGGAAGTTTATTTTTATCCTCACAAATAAGATCTGAAAAAAAAAATGCCACAATCCTCAATCACTGCAACAAACAACAGCTTAATTTGTAGAAGAAAAAAACTCTTACATACTAAATCACTGAGTCATGCATATAGCAGCATATTAAATTATTTGTTAGAGAAGTCAGTGAATCATAGTCTACTCGTTTGGGGGAAACTTCCCTTATTTACTCTCCCATCCACTTACCTGTGCAATTGGGAGCTGGGTATTACTGAAGAGTTAAAATAATTCAGAAAATGCTCAGTTGGTTTTCTATGTAAGAGGTCCTTTCTTTTTCAACTTAATGCTTAATCTAGACATTTTCACAATTTTAGAAATTTGAAGTTGGGCCGGCCGAGTGGCGCGATGGTTAAGAACTGGCTTGGGACGCCAGAGAGCCCCGGTTCGGATCCCACATATGAGGGCCAGTGACACTGCCCTCCGCAGCTAATATGCTGAACAACAGCTCAACCTGGAGCTGGGCTGCCATGAGTCGCTGGCGACGGCGTAGGCTGCAGCCCCTGTGGCAGTGGGTTGCCATGGGCTACCGTGTGTAGCCAGCAGCCAGCGTGAGCGGCCAGCAGCCACAGTGAGCAGCCGTCCAGAAGCCGGCGACTGATCTGCCTCGCCAGGGAAGAGCGCAATGATGGTGCCAACATGGGCCAATGCAGTAACGTCCTCCACAACTAGACTGAAGGACAAAAGGACAGCAACTTGTCTGTTCCCATCCCCCCAATTCCCCAATTAAAAAAAATCTTAAAAAAAAATTAACTCCTTAAAAAAAAAAAGAAATTTGAAGTTAAATTGCTCCAGAAGACTACTTGAGAGAGGCCCACAGACACTTTGGGAGCAAAATCATCTGTTTTTCTATGCTCACATTATATATATATATAGTGTGTGTGTGTGTGTGTGTGTGTGTGTGTTTCCTCCTTCAATCCATCTGGGATGCAGATTAGGTTATTTGCAGACCAAAATGTCTCCAGATTTGGATTTTGTACATTGGTGAGAAAATAGGATCTATGTATAAAGATTGATCTTGCTTTGAGTACAGAACCTGCCTTGTTGTTCATCTTAATCTGTTTCTCTTTGATTTAGGGACATGAGAATACTTGGGGAGCTGGGGAGAGAAATGGAGGATGTTTCTGGATTCATTCACCAAATTTACCTATTGTAGAGGTATTTTATTTTTGAGAAAATGTTATTAAACTCCTTGTGTTCAAAGAGAAGACATTGTTTTAAACCGCCCTCTCCTTTTCTTGCTTCCTCAGTTAAAAATAAATAGCATTGTTCTATGGCAACCTATTTAATTTCAGCTATGTTGGGAGTTAAACAGTGGTATGCTACAGAAAGCAGCCTTAGAATATGCCATAATTCCCAGAAGAAATCTCCCATCAGATATGACAAAAGGTGTTCCTTTTCTTGAATGAATATCTGAAGTACTAAATCGTTTTGATCTTAGTAAACACAGAAGTCAATTCTGTAAGAATTATTTTCTAATAATCTCAGTTTGTTCTATAGCTGAATGAGAATACTTCATATTACAGTTATCTGACTTGAATAAATGTGCTGGATTAGTGAGGCACAGAAGAGCCAAACACCCGTTACAAGACAGCCCAATGGCAGTGGAGATGGGGATGGTGCAGATGGGGAAAGAATGGCTGAAGATTTTCACAAAGAAGGAAAATGGAAGTATAACCGAGATATGTCATCAATGCTTATGTTGTCTACAGGGGAAACATATGCAGAGGGAAGGCACTTGAATAAGACATCAATAGTAAAATGCTATGATGTGAGGATCAGAGGAAAAAAATTTCAGCAAAGAACATGTCTTTGGGAAGTTTTATTTTCCAGGCCTTTGAATTCACTATTACTGAATGGAATATGTGGAAGATGTGATGCTAAATAGCAGGAGAGGCAAAGAGAACATAAGAGAAAATAAATGGCTGAAAATAAATTAAAGTAGCAACAGATTATTCTTGCTCCTAGGGATAAGAGACTATTTTAATGCATGGTGACCTTGGTGAGAACACCCCATTGTATTAACCCTAAAACAGTATTTCTCAAATTTTATTCCTTCACAAACTTCCTTAATGATTTATGCTCTAGCCACATATCACAATACTATTATTTACTTAACATTTATCTATATGTCTATATCTTTACTTAAATTTAGCCATGTCCAAAGCAATAATATCCATGAAAGTCCACACAGAAAAATAAATACAGCTGTATGAAAATAATATGGATTTATCCAGATGCTACAGAAAACCCTCTGCTGGACCACCAGGGGTGGTGGGAAATAATGCCTTAAAGCAGTTGTGTCTTTGGGGAAGAGAATGCAGGTCATCTCCCTGTCCTGATAAAGTAAGGTTAATTTGCCTTATGGCTCAAATCTTAAGAGTATCTCCATCTACTTTCAAAGGTTCATGAGTCTTGTAAAGAAGCAAAATGGTAGGCAGAGTTTGAAAGGTAGCAAATGACAGCTGAGATAGTACAAACGACAAATCTGGAAATCTACAAAAGCACTTTCTAAGGCTATTTAGATGTATTGCCTCACTCAGGAAGCCAAGCAGCTTTGATCAGCTGGACTCCTTTGTTATGGGGCCAATAATAAATACTTAAAACACCTAGATCTTTCCACCAGCTAACTTCCTGTAAAATGATGCATTTCCAAATACAGTGCCTTTTCTTGGTGTACCTCATCTTGAAGTCCTTTTACAGTACCCTATTTATGTATGGAAATATTCTATACATTTCTTCAGGAAGGTGAGGTAGGGTTGATTTTAACTACTATTGAACCTAGAATAATACAGCACAAAGGACATTAGTTTCTCTTCAGCATAGACATACGTATGACATTTTTAGTCTCTGTATTTTGTATTGCTATCCCCCAGATTAGTAATAATTTATTTTTTCTTTTATATATTATTTTTACATTTATATTAAAAATGAAGCTAACATACAATATTACATTAGTTTCAGAGGTATGCCATAGTTATTCAACATTTATATACCTAAAGAGGTAATCACCACAATAAGTCCAGTAACCATCTGACACTGTACCACACTTTCACAATACTGATTATATTCCCGGTGCTGTATATTACTTGTTTTATACCTGAAAATTTGAACCTCTTTTTGCCCATCACCTTTGCCCCGCTTTTTAATTTTTCAATTATAGTTGACATTCAATATGTGCACAGCATCATGGTTAGACATTTATATAATTTAAGAAGTGATCTCCCTGACTAGTCTAGTAACCACGTGGCACTATACACAGTTATTAGCATGTTATTGACTATATTCCCCATGCTTTACTTTACATCCTCATGACTGTTTTGTACCTACAGATTTGTACTTCTTAATCCCTTCAACTTTTCAATCTTGCCCCGACTCCCTCCCATCTATCACCCCAACAAATTGATTACCCATCTAACACCATGCATAGTTATTACAATATTATTGACTATATTCCTTATGCAATACCCTATATCCCCATGACTACTGTGTAACAACCAATTTGTATTTATTAATCCCTTCCCCTTTTTCACCCATTTCCAAACCCCCTCTATCTGGCAACCATCTAAGTTTTCTCTGTATATATGAGTTTGTTTCTGTTTCATTTGTTTATTTATTTTTTATTCCACTTACATGTAAAATCATATGACATTTGTCTCTCACTGTCTGACTTACTACGCTCAGCACAATATCCTCTAGGTTCATCCATGTTGTCACAGATGGCAAGATTTCATTCTTTCTAATGGCTGAGTAATATTCCATTATATAACCTCTTCTTTATCCATTCAAGGACACCCGGGTTGCCTTCATATCTTGGCTATTTTAAATAATGCTGTAATAAACATATGGTTGGGCACCTCCCTTTGACATAGCATTTTGAGTTTCTTTGGATAAATACCCAGAAGTGGGATTACTAGGTCCTTCTTTATCACCTATTGTAGTCTTTGTTTTAAAGTTTATTTTGTGTGGTATAAGTATTATCATCCCAGCTTTTTGTTTGTTTTCATTTTCATGAAATACCTTTTTCCAGCCCTATACCATCATTCTGTGTGTGTCTTTTGATCTGAAGTGAGTCTGTTGTAGGCAGCATATGCAAAGGTCTTGTTTTCTTGTTCATTCAGTCTCCCTATCTTTTGATTGGAACATTTAATTCATTTACATTGAAAGTAATTGTTGATAGGTATGTACTTATTGCCATTTTATTATTCTTAGTTTAGATTTTTTTTTGTGTGTGTATGTGTGTTCTAAAGAAGTCCCTTTAAGATTCTTGAAAATGCTGGTGTGGTGGGGATGAACTCCTTTAGCTCTTCTTGTCTGGAAAGCTCTTTATCTGTCCTTTGGTTCTAAATGGTAGCTTTGCTGGATAGAGTAGTCTTGGTTGTAGGTCCTTGCTTTCCATTACTTTGAGTATTTCCTGCCAATCCCTTCTGGCCTGGAAAGTTTCTGTTGAGAATTCAGCTGATAGGCTTATGGGAACTCCCTCGTAGGTAATTAACTGATTTTTTCCTTGCTGCTTTTAATATTCTTTCTTTGTCTTTAAACTTTGGCATTTTAATTGTGATGCGTCCTGGTGTGAGCCACTTTGGGATAATTTTGTTTGAGATTCTCTGCACATCCTGGGCTTGTATATCTATTTCCTTCATCAGATAGGAAGTTTTCAGTCGTTATTTCTTCAAATATGTTTTCAATTTTTTGCTCTCTCTCCTCTTTCAGGTACCCCTATAATATGAAGGTTGGTACATGTCATGTTGTCTTAGAACACCCATAAACTATCCTCATTTTATTTGTTTGTTTGTTTTTAGCTGAGCCATCCTGCTACCTGTTGGCAGCTCAGCGGCTGCTCAGCTCGGGCTGGACTTGAACCGCTGTTGCTCAGAGCTCAAACTCTTGAGCGAGCTCTTAACCAACTGAGCCACTTGGCCAGCCCAAAACTATCCTCATTTTAAAATTATGTTTCTTTTGCTGTCCTTTTTTTAAAAAATTAATTTATTGGGGTGACAATTGTTAGTAAAGTTACATAGATATCAGGTGTACACTTCTGTAATACATTATCTATATATCACATTGTGTGTTCACAACCCAGAGTCAGTTCTCCTTCCATCACCATATATTTGATCCCCTTTTCCCTCATCTACCATCCCTCTCCCCACTTACCCTCTGGTAACCACTAAACTATTGTCTGTGTCTATGAGTTTAGTTTCTTCATTTGTTTCTCTTGTTCTTTTGTTGTTTTCAGTTTTATATACCACATATCAGTGAAATCATATGGCTCTTGACTTTTTTTGTCTTACTTATTTTGCTTAGCATTATAATCTCAAGATCCAACCATGTTGTTGCAAACAGCACTATTTCATCTTTTCTTATGGCAGAATAGTATTCCATTGTGTATATATACCACACCTTCTTTATCCAATCATCTATCGAAGGACACTTTGGTTGTTTCCATTTCTTGGCCACTATAAATAAAGCTGCAACAAACATCGGAGCACACATATCTTTATGGATAAATGTTTTTAGATTTTTTGGGTAGATACCCAAGAAAGGGATTACTAGGTCTTATGGTAATTCCATTTTTTAATTTTTTGAGGATTCTCCACACTGCCTTCCATAGCGGCTGCACCAATCTACATTCCCACCAACAGTGTATGAGGGTTCCCTTTTCTCCACAGCCTCTCCAACACTTATTATTTGTCTTGTTGATGATAGCCATTCTAACTGGTGTAAGGTGATATCTCATTGAGGTTTTTATTTGCATTTCTATGATGATAAGTGATGTTGAGCATTTTTTCATATGTCTATTGGCCATCGGAATGTTCTCTATTGAGAAATGTCGCTTCAGGTCCTCTGCCCATTTTTTAATTGGATTGTTTGTTTTTTTGTTGTTGAGTTTTGTGAGTTCCTCATATATATTTGATATTAGCCCCTTATCGGAGTCATTGTTTGCAAAAACTTTTCTTACTCCTTTGTTGTCTCTTTATTTTGTCGATGGCTTCTTTTGCTGTGCAGAAGCTCTTTAGTTCGACATAGTCCCATTAATTTCTTTTAGCTTGGACTTCCCTTGCCTTTGAGGTCAAATTCATAAAATGCTCTCTGAACCCAAGGTCCATAAGTTTAGTACCTAGTTTTTTGTATGTAATTTATTGTTTTAGGTCTTATGTTTATGCCTTTGATGCATTTTGAATTAATTTTGGTACACGGTGACAAATAGCAGTCTAGTTTCATTATTTTGCATATGGTTTTCCAATTTCCCAGCACCATTTATTAAAGAGGCTGTCTTTTCTCCATTTAATGTTTTTGGCTTCTTTGTAGAAAATTATCTGTTCATATTTATGTTTGTTTATTTCTGGGTTCTCAATTCAATTCCATTGGTCTGTGTGTCTGTTTTTCTGCCAATACCATACTGTTTTGATTATTGTTGCCCTGTAGTACAAGCTGAAGTCAGGGACTGTGATACCTCCAGCATTGTTCTTTTGCCTTAGCATTGCTTTGGCTATTTGAGGTCTTTTGTGTTTCCATACAAATCTGATGATTTTTTGTTCTATTTCTTTAATAAATGCCATTGAAATGTTGATGTGGCTTGCACTAATCTGTATAATGTTTTGGGTAATGTGGCCATTTTAACTATGATGATTCTTCCAATCCATGAACACGGAATGTCTTTCCATTTCTTTGTGACTTCATGATTGGTTAATTTTATTCCTAGGTATTTTATTCTTTTTGTTGCAATTGCAAAATAATTTATTTTTTAAATTTCTTTTTCTGAGGTTTCATTGTTAGTATATAGGAATGCAGTGGACTTTTATACGTTGATTTTGCAGTCAGCAACTTTACTGTGTTCACTTATTATTTTTAATAGCTTTTTGGTGGAGTCTTTAGGGTTTTCTATATATAGCATCATGTCATCGGCAAAAAGTGACAATTTAACTTCTTTGTTCCTTACTTGGATGCCTTTTGTTCCTTTCTCTTGCCTGATTGCTCTGGTTAGGACTTCCAATACAAGTTGAAAAGCAGAGGTTATGGGGGACAGCCCTGTTGTGTTCCTGAATGTAGAGCAAAGGGCTTCAGTTTTTCACTGTTAATTATGATATTAGCTGAGGGTTTGTCATATATGGCCTTTATTATGTTATTTTCCTTCTATAACCATTTTGTTAAGTATGTTAATCATAAATGGACATTATATCTTGTCAAACACTTTTTCTGCATCTATTGATATATGATTTTTGTCCTTTATTTTGTTTATGTGGTATATCACACTGATTGATTTGCATATGTTGAACCATCCTTGTGCCCCAGGAATGAACCCCACTTTGTCATGTTGAGTACTATTTTTAATGCATTGTTGCATTTGATTTGCTAGAAGTTTGTTTAGGATTTTTGCATCTGTATTCATCAGAGATATTGGTCTGTAATTTTCTTTCTTTGTGTTATCCTTACCAGGTTTTGGTATCAGGGTAATGTTGGCCTCATAAAATGAGTTAGGCAGTATTGTCTCTTTTTCAATTTTTTGGAAGAGTTTGAGTAGGACAGGTATTAGACCCTCTTTGAATGTTTGGTAGAATTCACTAGTGAAGCCATCTGGTCCTGGTGTTTTGTTTTTGGGAAGGTTTCTGATGACTGATTCAACTTCCTCACTGTTGATCATCTATGTAGATTTTCCAGTTCTTTGTGATTCAGCCTAGGAAGGCTATGTATTTCTAAGAACATTGCCATTTCTTCTAGGCTACTGAATTTGTTGTCATATAGCCCTTCTTTGTATTTTTGGATAATTTTTTGTATTTCTATGCCATCTGTGGTAACTTCCCTTCTTTCGTTTTTTATTTTGTTTATGTGTGCCTTTTCTCCTTTTATCTTAGTGAGTCTAGCCAAGGGTTTCTCTATTTTATTAATCTTTTCAGATAACCAGCTCTTGTTTTCATTAATTTTTTCTATTGTTTTTTTGTTCTCTATTTCATTTAGTTTTGTCCAATTTTTATTATTTCCTTTCTTCTGCTGACTTTGGGTTTCATTTGTTCTTCCTTTTCTAGTTTTTAAGGTGTAACATGAGATTATTTATCTGGGATTTTTCTTCTTTCTTGAGATAGGCCTATAAGTATATAAATTTCCCTCTTCTTACTGCTTTTGCTGCATCCCAAAAATTTTGGTAAGATGTGCTTTCATTTTCATTTGTTTCTATATCTTTGGATCTCTTGTGTTATTTCTTCTTTGACCCAGTCATTCTTTAAAAGTATGTTGTTTAATCTCCACATATGTGTGGTTTTTCCTGCTTTCTTTATGCAGTTTATATCCAATTTCAATGCCTTGTGATCAGAGAACATGCTTGGTATGACTTCAATGTTCTTAAATTTGGTGAGGCTAGTTTTATGTCCCAATATATGGTCTATCCTTGAGAATGTTTTGTGTATACCAGAAAAGAATGTATAGTCTGATGTTTTAGGATGAAGTGCTCTATAAATGTCAATTATGTCCATTTCAACTAATGTGTCATTTAGAGCTGATATTTCTTTATTTATTCTCTGTTTGGGTGATCTATCCATAGCTTTCAATGATGTATTTAGATCCCCTACTATAATTTGTTTTGGTCAATTTCTCTTTTTAATTCTGATACTAGTCTCATTGTAAATATCGGTGCTCCCTGATTGAGGCATAAATATTGATGACTGTTATGTCTTCTTGTGGTATAGTCCCCTTTACCATTATAAAATGTTTATCTTTTTTTCTTGTTACCTGTTTTATCCTGAAGTCTGTTTCATCTGATGTCAGTGTAGCAGGTGTGGGTGGGATGAGCTCTGGGAGCGTGGGGAGGGGGTGTCTAGGCTCCGTGCCTATGCTTTCCATCCTCTGCTTGACAGTGAGGGCTTAAACCGCCATTTTCATCCTTCTTCTTTCAGACTTTGCCCCGAAGTCTCTGCCGCGAGTGTTGGGTTCAGCCTTGTTATACGCTGATCCCTCCAGCAGGACAGTGGGCCATAAGGGGAGCACTTGCATTCAGAATTCTTCGCTCTCCCATGACTGTTGTAGCTTCAGAATTCAGGGAGCTCGGAGCTCTGAGCTCCAGTCTGTGTCCTGTGCCCTCAAGGCCCATGTCTCTACTCTTCCCTCTTCCCTCCTCTCCCGCTCACCCAATTTGCCCACCTTTAGATGATTTTAGTTGCGCATCTCTTAGTCTTGCCTGTCTGCTGTGCAGGGAGTCTTTTGTGGAATTATAATTATTCAGTTTGTTGTAAATTCCATGGGAGATTTTAAGACGCTCACCTCATGCTGCCATTTCTATGACATCATCCCCTCTATCTCCATTTTTATGTTTCCTATCTTTTTGTTGAAGCGTTCCCTGAGATCTCTGCATATCTTAATAACCAGTTTTTGAAACTCTGTGTCTGGTAGATTTCTTGTCTCCATTTTGTTTAGCTCTTTTTCTGGAGGTTTGCTCTGTACTTTTATTTGCGAAGTGTTTCTTTGTCTCCCCATTTTGGCTGCCTCCCTGTGTTTGTTTATATGTATTAGGTAGGGTTTCTATATCTCCTGGTCATAACAGAGTGATCTTATGTAGTAGGTTTGCTATGGAACACAGTGGCATTGTCTTCCTGTTTACCTGAGTTGCAAACTCCAGGTGTGTCCCTTTTGCATGTTGTGTATGCCGTCCTCTTGTATTTGAGCCTTGGTTGTTGTTTGCATGTCAATGGGAGGAATTGGCATTTAGGCTTATTGGTTTTAAGGACTGGTCATGACTACTGTGGAGGAGTTGTGATACAGCAGCTGGCCCTACAGACCAGTATCTGCCTCACCAGGGCTCTGATGCCTGCCTACTCCACTTCTTGTGTGTGTTGTCTTTGGAGGCAGCTGGGTGAAGCTCTAGCTCATTTCAAAGCTGGCCATTGGGTGTGCCAGACCCAAGGCAACCTGGGAGGGGACCCACTGCAGGTCAAGTTCAGCCACAGCCCCTGCCTCAGTGGGGCCACCCTGCAGGAACCACAAAGCAATCCACATATAGTCACTGCCCATGCTGTGTTTAGAAGTGCTTTGAGAGGCCAAGCCATTAATCAAGGCCAGCTGCTGCTAGTGCTAGGTTTAGGGCTGCTCAGCTAGAGGTATGGGACATGCTCAAGCAAGATGTTGCTTGTCTGAGTTCCACAAACATTTGAGACACCCTAGGAAAGTCTGTTGCATGAGCCAAGGCAAGCAGTTTGTATAAAAAAGCCACTGGAAGTGGCTGGCTTGTGCCTGAAAGTTGGGTGAGACAGGGTCTAGGAATCACCTGGGTGTGGTGAATGAATGGGTCAGCCAGCATGATGGAGACACAGATATAGCAACCACCTGCGTTTGCATGCTGGGAAGTGGGTGGGCTCAACAAAGAAACAATGGCTTCTGCCAGCTCCTTCGTCTGGAAGAAAACTACCCCTCCTACCCTCATTATGAAGCCAGACAACTCAGTTACCCCCCCAAATGTCCCTATCGTCTTTTTGGATGCTGTCCCAACACTGGAGCTCAGAGCCAGTGATTCTGTCCATGAGTATTGTCTGTGCGGTCCCTTTAAGTGGAGCGCCTGGGACCCCAGCCTCCCTCCATCTCACTCAGCCACAATCTCCGCTGGTTTTCACAGTCATAAATTATGGGGACTTCTCTGCCTGTCACTGGAAGCCTGGGCTGGGGATCCTGGTGTTGCACTGGGACCACTTGCTCCTTAAGGGGGAACCTCCACAGTTGAGATATTCCTCCTGAGTGTTAATGGTCACATGAGGGTGTGGGGCCAGCCTATTCTGTGTCTCTGCCCCTCCTACCAATCTTGAGGTGGATTCTTCTGTATGTCCTTTGTTGTAGGGCTTTGGTTCAGCAAGATTTCAGGCGATTCTCAAAGATGGTTGTTTTATAGTTTAGTTGTAATTTTGATGTGGTCGTGAGAGAAGGTAAGCACAGCATTGACCTATTCCACCATCTTGACTGGAACTCACTACCAGCCTTGACATGGCTTCTTTTTATATCCTTAGTTATAATACTTCTATTTAGCTATATTTCAGATGGTTCTCCAGGTATCCACCTGGAGAACTATAATTTAGTTGTAATTTTAATGTGTTCATGGAAGGAGGCACACACAGTGTTTATCTACTATGCCATCTTGGATCTGTGATAATTTATTTAAACAATACATTTTAAATAACAGTGTTCTTCATGCATCCTTTTATGAAATTTGCTATCAACTATTTTATGTTCATATGTACAGTAACTTTTAATATTTACAACTTTTTTGTAAGTATTAAATTGTATATATTTTTTTCTTTGTAGATTTTGCAAATTCATTTGGGCCCATAGTATTATAATCCTGAATTTCTCACTAACACCTACTAGAAGAACTATATGGATGATGAATAGAAGTCTTGGGCATGCCAGTGGACTCATTACTTGGATTTTTTTTAAAAAAGGAATGGTGGGCCAACCGAGTGGCTCAGTTGGCTAAGAGCTTGAGCTCTGAGCAACAGGATCACAGGTTTGATTCCCACATGGATCATTGAGCTGCAGCTGAGCTGCGAACAGGTGGCAGGATGGCACAGCTGGTGAGAGCAGGTGCTCCTAACAATAAGGTTGCTGGTTTGACTCCCGCATTGGATGGTGGGCTGTGCCCATTAGCAACTAAGATTGAACAAGGAACATTGAGCTGAGCTGCCCTGAGCTGCCGATGGGTGGCCGGATAGCAACTGGACATGGGAGCTGAGCTAGCTGCGCCCTCCACAACTAAGATCAAAGGACAACTTGGCTGTTTTCCTTCCCAAATTCCCTAACACTGTTCGCCTTCCCCAATTCCCCAATAAAATCTTTTTAAAAATGAATAAAAAAAAGGGAATAACAATGCCTGACAGATGACTGAGTAGTCACTCAAATATGTGTTGTTCCTAGCCATAACCAGTTTAGGATAGGTAGAATAATGCAGGACTTCCTTCATTGGCCCAGGAGCCATGCCTTCCTATCTTTAGGTATTTATCAGGATCAACAACTTTGGCATCACAACTAAAATGACACCCTATAGTGCTTAAACTTGTAAGAGTCTAGAAGTCTTTTTATATGTGATTGCATCACTCTTAAAGCTTGGAACAAATGTAATAGGTATTTATTAAAGGTGATGTACAAGAAAGAGCAATGAAACTTGATGTCAGGTTGTTCTAGATTCCAATCCTGACATTTACTGATTAGCTCCATTACTATGTGTAAACTTGAATCATAGATGGTTGGGTAGAGTATTAAAGACCCAGGTTCAGCCAATATGATGGAGCCTCCAAGTTGGGAGGAGAGATGAAGAAACGTGGTGTGGAGATGTCGGGAATGAGATATTCTCTTTAGAGCTCCTTGATTATGCTTCTGTGAATGCATTTTCTCTTTGTGTAATGCTTTCAACATTCAACATTCTAAATTGTGAGATTTTCCATTGCTGAAGGAAGTGAGTGAACATATCTATGTTTTTGAATAAAAGTAAATATCTCTCAGGAACTCAGTGTGTTTATTTTGGCCTTTGATTTTTCAGGATAGTTGCTTACTTGTCAGGTTTCTCCTTTTTATGTATTTTAGTGTATCTCAGTTGGCAAATTCATGAAAAATAAAAGAAGCTTAGGTTATGGGAGGCAAATCACAGAATGCTCCTTATTCACAAATATTTAATGTTTAGTTTCATCTTTCCCTCTTGTTATTTGAATTTGGCATTATCTTCCCCACTCTGATAGCTCATTCACCTTTCTGATCACACTGACACAATAACAGTTCCAACATTCCAGGCAGAATTACAGACTTCCAGCCAAAAATGGGGGGCTCCTGAAAGCTGATTATTAAATATTCAGGAATTTTGTGAGCCAGTTATTAAACCATTGGTAGCTTGAAGTCAGCCATGGTGGGAGCATTTACACTAAAGAAATCATCCAATACTATAAATCAGGGCTTCTCCCCTCGCCTTAACTTGAGAGCATTTACCTGCATACCATGGAACTCAGAATGAATATGGATTGAAGTTCCTATTAGATGGAAGGGTTGCCTCTCTTAACCACATTGAATTATCTTTCAATGAACATTACTGAGTGCCTTCTCTGTGCCAATCCTAGAACCAGACACTGGGAGACAGAGGTCACCAAGACCTACTCTAGCCTGGAGGATCTAAACACTAGAGTAGGAAAGACTGCCAATTTAATAAACAATTATAACCCAGTGGGAGAAGTGTGAGAATAGAAATGTATATAAGGTACAACTGAGGAGAGAATGGTTAACACATAACCTGCTAGAAAGTACTTTGTCTCCAACTAAAGACCTAAGGAATTTTTTTCCTGTGTTTTTGTAAGTAGAAACCTGACAAACAGGTAACTTAAAGAGAATTCTGTTTTGAAAACAAAGAGAGATGTATTTCACATAACTATTTCTTTTGATTTCAAGAGAGTCTTGCTGTTTTACATTGCTTACACCCTAGAGAAAAGATTTTTATCTGGACCAAGTATAGGCATTTGTTGTAATGGTAGTCAGGGCTAGTAGCTCCATTAGAAATTGTGACTGAAATTATTGGTAGGGAAAACTAAGTTAGAAGGGATATATATGGTTATATAGTAAATAAAATGATATTTGTTAAGGGCAATGCACCCCAGCTTTGCCAATTATAAACTGTGTAACCTTAGGCAAATGATTTAACTTCTTAGTTTTCCATCTGTAAAACAGGGAGTATGATATAGAAGTCACCCATTATGCACAGTTTCACTTTCCATGGTTTCAGTTACAGTGGTCAACTGTGGTGTGTAAATATTAAATGAAAAATTCTAGAAATAAACAATTCATAAGTGTTAAATTGCACCCTGTTCTAAATAGTGTGATAAAATCTCATGCCACCCTGCTCTATCCCACATGAGACATGAACCATCCCTTTGTCCAGCGGATCCACACAGTATATGCCCCCCATTTGTTAGTCACTTAGTAGTTGTCTTGGTTATCAGATCCACTGTCATGGTATGGCAGTGCTTGTATTCAAGTAACACTTATTTTACTTCCTAATGGCCCCAACGTACAAGAGTAGTGATGCTGGCAATTAGAATATGCCAAAGAGAAGCCATCAAGTGCTTCAAGTGCAAAGATATGTATGTATAGGAAAAAAAAAGTATATATAGGATTTAGTACTATCTGTAATTTCAGGCATCCACTGGAGGTCTTGGAATTTATCTCCTGTAGATGGGGAGTGGGTACTGTAATTGAGAGGCAGTGGAGTAGGATGGTCAAGAGTGCAGACTAGACTGCCTAGGTTAGAGGCCCTACTTTGCTCTTTAATAGCTGTGTAACTTTGGGCAATTAGCTTAAACTCTGTTTCAGTATCCTCATCTGTAAAATGAGTCTATCATTAGTACCTACTTCAATTGAATTGCAGTGAGGAATAAATGAAATAATATATCTAGAGTTTTTAACACAGTGCCTGATGCTTACCCTATATTAGCTATGTTTTTTCTTCCTTATTCCTGTTGAAATGCCCCCTCCCTACATACTTACCTGTGGAAATCACATGTATCCTTCAAGGCTCAGTTTATATGCAATCTCCTCCATGAAGCCTTTCCAGGTTTCATGTCCCTCACTCTCAAAATGGGAAGTGGTTTTCTGTTGCAATGGGGTGAGGGAAATGGAGACACATCAGAGCTTTGTGCAGAGGGGTATGGGACTACTAGTTAGGATAACACTGGATTGAGGTACAGGAAAGAAGTTTACATTTGCACTAGGAATTCAGGTATTTGATTTGAGGGTGGAAAAAGGACAAGAATCTGGGAGTAAACCAACAACAAAGTAACCCACACTGCCACCCTCCATTCCTCCCTCTTCTCTTGACCCCAAACATTGATCAAAACCATGAATTCAAACCACACAGAAAACATGGTTGGGAAGAAGATGTGTGTAGAAAGGTGAAAGTGGAGGAGGATTCCACCCAGAGACAAAGGATCACAGGCCATAACCTAATTGATTATGTGTAGTCTTCACAGTGTTTGTACCACAGGAGAGAATGGGGGTTGAAGGCAGGCAGTGAGAGAGGTAAGAGTAGAAATTCAGCTGAGTCAGTAAAATAGATCTCTCCTCTGTATTATACTGTTGCCAAGGAGTCTTGGGCCATCCCACTCTGACAGTAACAACAGGACCCTTGCCTTATCCTTATTTTAGGAGCAAGGAGGCATAGCTATCTCAGGCTTTCTCACTTGAATCCACAGAGGACTTGGGAACAGAGAGAACACTAAGAAACACAATCCATATTTCTTGGAGGCCCAGGCTACAGGAATGTCTTAGGGCAGTATTTCTCAAAGTGTATGTTGTACGGATTAACTGGGGGAATTTATGAAATAACAAGCACCTGAGCACCTCTCAGATCGTCTGATTCAGAAAGTCTAGGTTAGGGCCAGATTTGCACTTTAACTCTCAGGTGATTCTGATGCACACTGAAAATTTAAAACTATATTTCCATATGACAATAAAGGCACTTTGAAAAGCTAAAAGCAGGACCTCCAATAATGGGATTCTTATGAAAGGTGGGAAGAAGAGAGACATTGAGCTTATGAAATGCTCCATTGGGGAGCTTCCATGGGAAGCCCTGGGCAGGGAGGGGGCAACATGGGGACACTCACCTAAACAGCTGGGAAAGTCTTCAGGTGGAAAGTAGTGTGTATTTATAATAGGGTGCTGTTGGCATGTGTAAGAAAGGCTAGCACCAAGGGGAAATGAGTGTGGCACCAACAGCATCTGGTATAGCTATAATGACCCTTATGTCACATATATTGTACTTTACAGTTTATATATTGCTTTGCTATACATCACTGCAATTAATAAAAAAATGAGGTGGGTAGTGAAGCATAATGGTGGTGGGAGTGGACTCTGGAGTCAGACCAACCTAGAACACCAGTTCTTTCTCTTCATATCTGAGTGACTTTGGATAAGTCATTTTGGCTCTCTGAATGTCACTTTCCATATCTGTAAAATAGGGATCATAATGGCATCTACTTCTTAACACATTGAGTACAGGGCTTTTAAATGTATAGGCACACATTTACGTCACCGGTCCACAATGTTTTAAGGTTATTGTGAGACCTAAATGAAAACATGTATTTAAAATTCCTAGCACAGTTCTTGAGATATAAGGGGATTCAATCAATATTGCTTGCCTTTTTCCCATCCCTATAATTTTACTCATCTCATGAACCTCACACAGCATATAGCCCCAATGTATGGCACCAAGGTGGTATTCAATAAATGTTTGTAACATGCAAGTCTGATGTAAACCATGGAGAAAAGCCCAGATTGCTTATGAAGCAAAAGAAGTTACCATTTAAAATAATGTAAAATCTAGAAAGGTGTACTGAGGGGATGGGCATTGAACTAATTCAGATTCAGGAGGCTTTCCCCTTGGAAAGGACGATGTCTTTTAGACAATGATTTTGAGTGATGGGGGGATATTGTTGATGGCAGAGAGAAGAGAATAGGGGATCACAGGTGGGAAGATGCCCTGGCCTAAGGCCTGGTGGTGGGGAATAACAGAAGATAAACATAAGCTAACGTCTATTGAGCACTTACTATGTACAAGGCACTGTGTAAAATACTTTTTTAACATGCTTTATCTCATCGAATTTGCATCACAATTATTTAAGATAGGCACTATTATTAATTGCGTCTTCTATGTTAGGAAATTGAAGCACAAAAAGTTGGGTGAATTGCCTGAGGCCTCATAGGCAGAAAATGATGGAGTCTGGAGTGAAAATCAGAGCTGTGTGACTCCAAAGCACAGTTATGAAGTGTTAGCAGCTATAATAACTACTGATCATAAGAACTATCATTGTTACTGTGGGATAGTCAGCTCCTACCATGAATTCAATTCCATAGAGACTGAGTACCAATCACTATCATGTATTATCACCTAAGTGGGGAGCAGTTATAACTTGACTCTTTGGGAATTCTCCTTTGTTGTGGGACATCCTGAGAGTTTTTCTTTGGCTGCCCCTAATTATTTTTCAAAGCTTTGGTTTTGGTTCATATGATCATGATTCCAACTTTCGATTTCCTATCAGCATATGACATGAGTTGTCATGGTTTAATCACAAGCTACACTTGTGATAAATGTTGGATAATCAGAACAAAAGCCCAGGCAAAATAACTAAAAGGAACCAAAGGGAAGAGGCCCACAGCTTTGAATATGAGACATATTTGAATGTTTTTAGGACTCAGTCCCTGAAGCTCTGACAATGTATTTTGATCCTTGTCTGAATGCAAATGAATGACTCCATCAAATCATAGACAGTTTGTCACAGTGCAGGTTATTTAGCTAGTTAATTAAAAGTCTGAGTGAGCTGGTGCCTCTCTGCAGTGGGCTCTAAAGATACCATATTTCCCCATGTATAAGATGCACCATTTTTGGAAAAATTTGGGGTCTAAAAACTGGGTGCATCTTATACAGTGGTTGTATGAGCACAAACACAGGCACAAAAAAAGTGGGAAATGCAAGTAAAAAACAAAATCTACAACCACTGTATAAGGCGCACCCAGTTGTTAGACCCCAAAATTTTCAGAAAGGGGTGCATCTTATACATGGGGAAATACAGTAACTAAACCTGTGTTCTGACCAGGCAAGTTAATTTAAAATAAGTAACCTCAATTGGGTAATGGCTGCAAGTTCAAATTCAAGAATTGCTATAATTAGTCCCAGATGTATCTTAATTGTGCTTTCAGCAAATGGAGTGGAGAAGGGAGAAAAAGAGATGCCTGAGACCAAAGTAAATGTTATTAGCCATATCTTTCAAAAGCAGGGGAGATGACTGGGGCAGGGCATAGTTAATGTAGTATAACAAGAGTTCCATTGCTGCTTTTTCAAATGCATCCTTGTAGATGAGGTAAGTAAAACAGTCCTAGTTCCTTTGGAAATAAGAAATACATTTCAGCACTCTTAACCATGTGGTCTCAGGCAAGTAATTTAACCTTCTTATGTCTGTTTCTCATCTACATAATAGAGAAAACACTATTAAGCCTACCTACCTCAGAGGATCAAAAGAGATAATTTGCAAAACAGCTTTGAAAAAATATGAAAAGCTCTGCAAAGCAGTACTTATTCTTACCAGGAGAATTTCCTCATCAAATTTATTTTTTATTTTTTATTTTAGAGTATAAGGACACGCTAGGTGTGTGCCTCTTTTTATTTTTTCTTTAGATTCTGCCATAAACCAGGTACCTTCTAAATCTCTCACAAAGTGAAAGGATCACAGTGGACAGTACGTTCAGCACCATATCTATATTGCGATACATGATGTTCTAATTTCTTAGGAGGTGCGCCCACAGAGCTGAAAATGATTTGGGCTTTGTGGAATTTTGGAAGAAGTCAGAGCTCCCACACTTAGCATTTTTTAAACTATGAAATTGGATCCTTTTCCATTTATGTTAATATAAATTTTTGACTTTGACATTACATGCTGGCACAACACTGTGGTACCACGAGGTTAGGGAAAGTCACAGTGAGAGAAGGATGGTTTATCCCCACTTATTATTTTTATATAAATTCTTGAGTTTCCCTTAAGTGTTCTCACAGGTTCTAATTACCCATATCTTTCCAAGCCCTGGAAGCCAAAAGTAATAAGAATTTGTACAATGGTAAAAATAAAATAAGTGAAAAACATAATTTAGTGCAAAGCCTTAGAAGATCAAGAATTTGACCATTTTGGGATGCACAAATGACTGCTTTTGAACATGCTTTTCTTTCCCTGTTTTACTTTTTAAAGGAAATCCTATTATTGTGCTGTCTGAGTACCCCTGAATGGAATGCAAGGACCTAAGAGAGATTTACAACCTATGCTCACTGACAGTAATCACAACTGTTCATCTTTCAAGCCTAACCAAAACTCATTAAAAGAGCTTGCTTTTAAATCAGAGCCTATGTTCTTCTTTGTTAGATGAGTCAACAGAATAATGGAGCTGTGTCTCCCAGAATTGCATTGCTATTGAAGGGCTGTGCCTTTTTCTGAAAAGAGCTTGAGGTCATAATGCACAAATAAACAAATAAAAAGCCCTGGCTCCACATTACCCTTTATCATTGGGAAACCCCCATCCATGGTGGGGAGCAGCAGAGGACACAGCTTTGCGAGGATTTTGCAAAGGTTTAAGTCATTGACTGAGAGTTCATGTCTACAGGTCTTCCTGGGGAGTTCTGTAGTGCAGCATGAGTAAAAGCCACAATATATAGTGCATACAGGACTGGAAATTATTCTCCAAGTGATAAACATCAGACTTTTTTTTCCTGAAAAAAGTCAAGAAGCTATTTATTTAATTCAACAAATATGTATTGGGTACTTACTAGGTTCCAAACATTTTTTTTAGGTGCTGGGAATACAACAGTGAACAGAACACACAAAAAAATCCTACTCTCATGGAGCTTATATTCTAGTTCAGTTGTCTAGCGAACACTCCCTCCTGTGAGTTCCTATATGGTTTCTACCTCTCATATTTCCCTCAAAGACTCCTAATTAGTTACCCAACTTGGACATGTGTCCTGCCATCCAAATTAGACTATATGTCTTTGAAGGCAGGGCCCCAGTTTAAAATTGTTAGTGTGTACATTGTTCAGTACAGTGTCCTATAGGTAGACATTCAATCAATGTTTGTGGGTGATGAGAAAGGAGAGGACTCCAAATATAAGAAAGAAGAATAAAAAGTGATATTTACTTCAAATACTATATTTCTAGCATAGATTGTTTTCATAAGAAGAGAATATCTTAACCTAAACTCTAATTCCAGGCAGTTGGGTGGGACGTATGATGGGGATGAGAAGGCGTGGCCTATTCAGGGGAAGTCACATGTAGATATTTATTTGGTCCATATGTTGACATATTCGTGAATGGTGTGCCCCCAAGAGTATGGACATTCGGATCAGATCTGGTGTAAATCCTTACTCTTTCACTCATGACTTGTGTGGCCATTGTATGTTATTCCCTCTCTCAGCACCTCAGTTTCTTTATTATAAAATGAGGTGGTAGTTTAATCCCTAAGTAGAATCTTATTATTTCAGATACCACATTACTGTGTTTCCTGGTGGAGAAATTCTGTTTTTTGAGGATCATCAGGTCATGATGAAAGGTAGAGTTGTATTTTGGCCTGTGTTCATATTGGTATCAAGTTCCTATCATTCTGTTTTATGACATCTGAGTTATTCTCAATTTCCTAATTTGGGACTGCTTATTACCATTCACTCTGACAAGTGGGGCTTGTCATATGTATAAAAATATAAATTTCTACCCCTTCCAACACATTAGATGAACTATTGGTCTTTAAAAACTCATTTCAACAATTCATCAGGAGAATGCCTCTCTGATCTCCGAGTCATGCTGAGTTAGGCATGTTTCTTCTGCATTCCTGTTAGGATCTGTTTTTACCTGTGTAACTGCACTTATCACACTAGACCATAATCATCTGTTTACTTGACTGCTTCCCTACCAAATTACAAGCTCCTTGAGGGCTGGAACCATTGTCTTATTTTTTTCACTTTTAAAAATAACTTATTAGTATTCTTTTTTTTCTCTAAAGATTTTATTGGGGAATTGGAAAAGGGGAACAGACAAGTTGCTCTCTTTTTGTTCTTCAGTCTATTTGTGGAGGATGTTGCTTCATTGGCCCATATTGGTATTATCATTGTGCTTTTCCTGGGTGAGGCAGTCACTCACAGGCCATTGGACGGCTGCTCATGGTGGCTCATGGCAGCTCACGAAAGCGCATGCCAATTGCTGGCCAGTCCCACTGCAGCCTATGCCATCGCTGGTGACTCACGGCAGCCCAGCTCCAGGTCAAGCTGTTGTTCACCATCTTAGCTGTAGAGGACACAGCATCACTGGCCCTCTGTGTGGGATCAGAACTGGGGCCCTGCTGCTCAGAGCTGGTGTCCCATGCCAACTCCTAACAAATGTGCCACTCGGCCGGCCCCTTATTACCATTCTTATCCAGGACAACTGACAGAGGCAGTGTGAATAGGAATGGTGTCTTGCTTTTAAGGACAGCTTGAAGCCACCTCCTACATTTCAGCAGACCTACTGGAATGGAGTGTGCAAAAAGTTTCCCTTTTTCATGCAGTTAAAAAGATAAAGCCATTCAATTGTTTCTCCCACTTCAAATATTATTCCTATTTATTCTATGAAGAGGACACTTGAGTAATGGGTGCTTTTCAGTTTCTATAAAGAACCGAGTCTGAGCTAGCCTTCTTTATGCAAAAAGTCTTTGTTACATATCTTGGGTTCCGTTTTAATCAAATTGCAGATAAACCGTCCCCATCTTCCTCTGGAGCAAAGTACAGGGAAATTCATCTCTATCTGACAATTTTTCAGTTAAGCTCTGAGAAAAGCAAATAATATGCAACTCATGAAAACAGTTTGCAGACTGAACAGCACTCTTTATATTTGTAGAAACCATTTCATTTTCTACTGGCTCATATATCCTCTAATACCTGGACCATTATTAACATTTCTCTCTCTCTCTCTCTCTCTCTCTCTCTCTCCATATATATATATATATATATATATATATATATATATATATATATACACACACACACACACAGAGGGTGCCAAAAATGTATACACATTTT
>NW_017731631.1:1399494-1408825 GCF_001890085.2 Hipposideros armiger
GAGAGAGAGAGAGAGAGAGAGAGAGAGAGAGAGAGAGAGAGAGAGAGAGAGAATGATTGCAGGTCATTGAGTGGGTAAGGACCATAAAATAAAGTGGCTAAGATTTTATGTGTATTGGCTTTTGAGGAATTTGAGATCACTGGCTGTAGTTTAGCAAGCAGGGTGTTGTGGGAGGCTGCAGTGGACAGTCACTGGGAAAGTACACCATTGGGAAGTTTTTTCAAGTAAAGACTGTCCTACTTAGTTTTAATATTTCACAATTACTGCTTTACCTTCAACAGGCTGGGTGTGGAAAGAAGCTCATAACTCTTCTAGGGAGGAGACATGAACAATGTTCCCACCCTCTAATGAAAGCAAATGCCTGAGGATTCAGGGCTGGGCTTGCTGCCACCTGTTATCTAGGTAGCTAATGCAAAGGAGCTAATGGCTCTGTTAGGAGATTACCTTTCCTGCCACTCCTTGCAACTCTCTCTGAGTGGCTTGATGATGGTTGCCATGGACACCAAATAGCAAAGGTGTCTGGGTCAGAGTTTGAAGTATTGTGCTGTGCTTGAGTGGGTGAGACTGAAATTAAGTTAATGTGTGTATAAGTAAGGTGTGTTTCTTTGTGCCTTTGAAACAACTGCAATAAAGTAGTATGTCAAGCAAAAACTGATTTTATATTGGCCAGAGAAGAGCGAGGAAGAGCAATTTATTGAGTAGGAGGTTCTCAACCAGAGGCAGTAGTTCAAAATAGGTGAAGAGAAGGAAAAAGAACGCTCAAAGCTGTTGAAGAGATAGCAGTGCTGGTGGCACATAAGAATGGCCATTAAGAAGCTTTCTATACTACTTTTTTTGGCTGCCTAGTCCATTGTTTCAGAGTTGGATCCTCATCTCTTAATCTAAGACACAGTATTACTGAGATGTTATTCTGTTTTTATTTTTCCCTCTTATTTACCTCTGCAAGTCTGTGTGTGTCTTTTAAATAGAATCATTTCAGGGTTCTGATCTGTGAATCGGTTCACCCAGTTATCCCTTTTCTGTGTCCCCTTTCTTAAGATTGGCAGGCACATTTTCTGCCAACATTGAACTCTAAAAGAGACCGCACACTTTCTACCACTGTCCTTACCAATGATCCAGTTATATTGAGAGCTAGAATTTCAGCTATTGGGACAATTAAAAGCATGAAAACAATTTAAGTTAAACCACATAAGTTTGAACACAATACCGGTGTTTATGACCAGTTAACTCCACTATGATAAGACAGATGTGTTTGTCTCACAAAACCATGGTCAGAGCACTTGCCACACTCTTGGTGGCACTCACAAATCCAAACCTTTAAGATGATCACAGTAAAGTAATATTATACTGTCAAAGACAAACATGAAGACTCCAAATATCCAGGGAGCATGTCCTAACCATTGAACTTTACTGTGACTTCATCACATCAACCTCCGTCTTGAGACTTGCCTTAGAGCATAAAAGGACTTTAAATGCTTTTTGAGTTCTCAGGCTCAGTGACCACACATTCCTTTCCTTATTTATTTTCTCCTTAAGAAATGAGGTGCAGTGACTCCAATTATAATGCTTGATGTTTGTAGACTTGCCCTCTCTGAGGGTCTTAGAATACCTTAGAGAAATTGTCTGATTCATTTAAACATCATCATAGTAAGACAGGGGAGGACTTTTATATTTTATGGCTGAAGTTGCTAAGATGATGAAGGGTGAGGTGGCTTGCAAGGTCACACAGTAATATTGAGATAGAACTCAGCCAACTTTCTGGTCTTTGGTCCAGTGCTAGATTATTTCAGAAGATATTTGTCAATTGCTGTTCTTTTTCAGAGTAGGTCATTGGTGGTACATGTATATTGGCAGGCTGTTGGTTAGCTATACATATATATATATATATATATATATATATATATTTTAAGTTGGAGAGAGAATAGTGGTGTTTTGCTGCTGATCCCTTCCACTTTAGCTCTACTTCTATTGACATGCCACTAATTGTCACCAATCTCCCCAAGCTCTGGCCCATTGAATGGTGCCCCTTTCTTGTTAATTTGTTATAACCTTTGGGCAGGGACAGTTTGATCCTGTCAAGTCTGGACTGAAGGGAAACTGCCCCAACAAGGATGGGACTAATTTGACTGGAAGGACCAGGTGGGAGGTTGGTAAAAATGCTATCAAACTGATCGAGGGCTCTTTCCCATACTCAGTCTCCTCGAAGTCCAGGCCTTGGCATGGATCAATGGCCTTTGTCCTTCAGTGTTAGTGGAGTAAAAAACTTGAGTCTGCACATTTTATTTTATTTTTTGTTACTACATTTATTTTGCATTTGCTTGGTGCCTTTCTGTAGGGGAGTCCAGAGGTCTAAATTACTGTAAACATAAGAGTCCTGTGGCAATATGAAATTGAGAAAAGATTTTGTGTTGCTTTTGTAAACTGTGGTTCTTGCAATCCTTATGAAGCTTTAATACCATCTGTTAGAATCTAGGACAAGACTCCTGTAATCATGCAGCTGTGTGATGAACTTTCTAATTGCTCCATTTTTTGTTGCTCTTAAATTGGGGAAATTTCCTAATAAAACTGGATGATGGGTTCTTAAAAATTCATTCATGTTTACAAGCCAGTAATTCTAACTCATAGGACTTTGTCATCCTTTCAGTGCTTGCAAAGGCTTAACTGGGGTATTCATAATGCAAGTCATACAAAAAAACAGGTATCAGCGTATTCTCTTCCCATGCCAACTGAAAACATATTTATTGCCTGTAGAGAGATAAACCAGCTATATATCGTTAATGTTTCCTTTTTTTCTATTTCTTTTAAAAGACTGGACCTGAGATTTTACCTCATTTAAGTGATAGAATTAACTCAAAGCAAAGGAGAATATTTGTATTAGTTTTATTTTTCAATTTGAATTGATTTATAGTTTTATAATTTTGGAATAAATTACTCACATTAATCCTAACGTGTTATTAGATTGGGGAGAAGGTCTTTTCATTTAATAAATCTTTACTTCAATCTACTATATGTTGCTGTGTGCAAAGGGCATCTGAGCAGGAGTATAACAGTGGATACGAATATAATTAGGAACTTTTGATAAGCTTGTGAAGAACAGAAAAACCTCTGTTAATCCGAATCCAACTATCAGAAATTCCTAATTAATGGGAATTTTCCCCAGGCATTTTCAAGATATTTTAAGGGCTGATGTGATATTTATATAGAGATATATGGCACAGCCATGGTCAACTAGAGACTCCTATTAATGGGGACATTTGTTGTTTTGTACTCTAGGGTAGAGGTAAATGATAAACTTCTGGGCTGTGTCCTGACCTTGGAGCATAACATTTCACTCTGCCCTTTCATATTTGTTTCCAAGCCTAAGCAAAGCTCACTAATGTTGAGGCTTGCAAGATTCTCAAGTCAGCAGAAAAACATTCAGTGATGGTCACTAGTCTGGCAATCTGAGAATGCAGGAAAATTGACTCACACATTTTTAGATACTTATCATATTTTGCCTTCCACAATTATTGAATTGCCTTATCATTCCTACTACTGTAGCATGGAAGACATGTATAGTGAAATGGGTTGGGTCTGAATGAGTATTTCTGAAATTGAATTTCCTACCTTGTTTTTCACAGCTCTGGAATCATAGCTTGTTGAAACTGGAAGGGGCCATCATAGTGAGCACACTGATTTTACAGCTTAGGAAATGGAGGCACAGAGCTTAAGTGACTTTTTGAAGTCATACAGCTTGGGGCTAGAACCCACACATCCTGCCTCAAGGCTTCTGTACTCTGCTTTATAAAACTCCAGGATGTGTCCAGTCATGTCAAGGACCTTCATGAGTTTCCCTAATAAAAAATAATTTTAATTTGTGTTGATTTTTAATAAACTACCCAAACTTCATAGAAAATAATCAAGGAAATAATTATATATCATTAATTTTTAAAAATAGAGGGAGGGAACTGTTGGTTGAGCAGGAGCATTTCCATTTCGAGACCAAAAGGGAAGCTTCTGTCATCTGAAATAAACAAGAGTCTTGTTGTTTCAAACTAATGATCTTGAATGAGTTTTTCTCTTTAATTTCCCAAAGGGGATTTGCTTCGAAATAGTCACAAAGCCAGTTGAGCCAGTCTAGTGTGAAGTATGACCAGAGAATCAGACCATGTTTTTTAATAAGCTAAATATAGAGATAGTGTCTGCTACTAACTCTTTGCATTTTAGAGAACAAGTTTATTTAAGGCTGCCAGTGAGTGTTAAAATCACCTAACATGTTGAAAGCTTTTACTGCAAATACAGAGTCCTACTCACTCAGTGCCCGAAGGATGTAAGGCTGGACTTAAGAGAAACCATGTTTGTAGTGAGCATCTTTTAGTGGTTACCAGAGGTCAAGGGGGAGAGGGTTGGTAGATGAGGGTAAAGGGGATCAAATACATGGTGATGGAAAGAGAACTGACTCTGGGTGGTAAACACACAATGTGATATATAGATGATGTATTACAGAATTGTACACCTGAAAGCTATGTAAATTTGCCAACAATTGTCACCCCAATAAACTTTAATTAAAAAAAATCTAACCATGGGTTTTCTTTCTCTATTTATTTATTAAAATGAATTGGGGTGCCAATGGTCCACAAAACTACATAGGTTTCAAGTGTACAATTTATAATTCATCATCTATATATTGCATTGTTCACCACCCACAGTCAATTCTCCTTCCATCACCTTATATTTGACCCCCTTTTCCTTCTTCTACCACTCCCCTCCCGCCTTACCCTCTGGTATTCATTATAATGTTGTCTGTGTCTATGAGTTTTTGTTTCTTTGTTTGTCTTGTTCCTCTGTTGTCTTCAGTTTTATATCCCCGATATGAGTGAAGTCATATGATTCTCAACTTTTTCTGTCTTATTTCACTTAGCATAATTACTTTTGGGACACTGTTCTGCAATTTTAGTATACATTTTTGCTTCAAAATATTTATTAGGACAGTTCAGTATATGTCACATAATAAAATTAAATCATTATGCCATTAGGGTAAGAGATAGAGACCACTGGATACCATGATTTGTGAGGTGACAGAAAAGGTCTCTGAAAAGGATGCATGAGGCAGCCAGTTTATATTAAAAAACCTGGAATTGTTGGAGGTGGGGGAAAAAAGGGACATCTAGAAAGATACAGTAAGAGGTGAAGTAAGGCCAGTGGTATGCTTGGCTATGTATTCATCTACATCTGAAAGCATACCCATTAGGATATTTGGGAGCAAAGAAAGCAAAGAGGGATAGGATTTATGTTTTTTACGTATGGGCCTTAACATGTGCCTATGAGAAGAAGATGGAGACGCATAGGTATTATAAATACTTTGACCTTATATTTTATGATTAATTTACACATGTGCAAAAATAAGCTGTAGGCTTTTCTAATTCCTTTTATTCTACCAGCATGTATGTATCTAGTTTTTATTATATTATATTACATATTTTGAGATACTGCTCTCTAATTTGATTTACGTTGGTAGCAGTTATAAATTTTAAAAAGGAAAGAAGGCCAGCTGAGTGGCTCAGTTGGTTAAGAGTTCACTCAAGAGTGCGCGCTCTGAGCAACAGGGTCCCCAGTTTGATTCACGGCCGGACCCGAGCTGCCGCTGAGCTGCCAACAGGTGGCAGGATGGCTCAGCTAAAAAAAAAAAAGGAAAGAAAGAGAACTTTTGTTTCTCCTAATAGTGCATAGTATAGTACTCTGAATATAAGCCCTTGTGTGATGTTGACTTCAGAACATCTGATTGGCCCTTTTATGGAAGTTTTCCATATAAATTACAATGCCGATTCTATAGTTCTGATCCCTTTGCCTTCACTCTTCTTCATGAGTTACCTCTTGTTTATACAGTGATTTCTTAAGTGGCTAAGCAATAATATATTCACTCTGAGAGGTCTCATTCTGTGTAGCCCTTGCTTCTCTATCATGGGGGTACGGTCTCAGATCACCATTTGAAATCCTGGTTAACACTTGCCAAGTCCCTTACCTGGCTGGTAAATAAGTGGCACCTTGCTTTGGATTAAGAAGTCTCCAGTGTAACTACTTCTCCTATCTAGTACTTAGCCCACAATATAATTTGAATATTATGAAGGACATACACCTAAGTATGAAGTATAGAACCAATACTATGTGGTGGTGGAAGAATATTTAATCCTCAGCTTATAAACATGCTTCTTAAGACAGGTATGTAGAAGAACGGTGGCAGTGGGTATGGAAAGGAAGAGAAATTTGAATAATTTACTTCCCTATCGCTGCCCCTCTAGATCTATGATTTATCATAACTGTGTACCCTGACCATCTTGTTTTGGACTTTGGTTAGAGCATCAGGGAATATCTATGGAATAAAGCAAAAGAGATGAGAGTATCAGGAAGATTCTCTGGAGTAGCCCACCTCTGATGGAAAAAAGCAGGATAAAAATATTCCAAAAGAGTGATGGGAACATCACTCTCTATCCAGGTGTTACTAAATACTTGATTAACTTTTCATAGCACTTAAGCTAGCCAGAGATTCCATTACTGTGCAAGAACACCCTCCTCAACTTTGCTTCACCACACAAATATCATGATAGGTGACTGGAAGAGCTACATTTACACTGAATGAGATTAGACTGTTGAGAAAAACCTACTCCCCAGCAATAAACTGGACATTTTGACAGGGGCATTTATCTTTTTAAGCCATGAGAGATATAGGTGACTAGAAGCCGGCTCATCCCTAACATTTTTGGGGCCCATGACAAGAGCACAAATTGAGGACCAAACACCATATATCTAAATGTTAAAAAGTCCAAAAAACGAGGTATGCCTTGGCCTGTTGTGTATATCCACCTGTCAAGTAAATAAAGACCCTTTGCAGAGGATATGTGCAATCAGAGGATATGTGCAATCAGAGGATATATAGCGTTGTAGGGTTTAGTGCCTCCTGCGATCTGAAAGCAGTGGGGGCCACCAGGTTTTAACCCCTGGTGGAAGTTTCTCACAGTCCCTACAGAGAGGTGAGAAAAGGACCCCTGTCACTGATGCGTGGGTGGACTCTAGGGAGACGAAATGCTCGTGCCTGCTCCAGTGAGTGAGAGGCAAGGGCGCCACGCCCTCTTCCCCAACCCACGCCTGGCGCTGGAGACCCTGCGGCCAGGTCTCTCCTGGGAAAAGTGAGGACTGTGAAGAGGGCTGCCTTCCTCTTCTGAGAACAAGCCTTTTGAGGGACTGGGATTCCTGTCTTGCACCAACACTAGGCTTCTTTCTGAACCCCTGTTTCCTTTTTACTGTCAAATACAGTGAGTATGTATTTCCTGTCCTCTCACTTCTTCACCACCACAACTAAGGAAGGATATAATATGAGACAAGTGGACATAACTCCTTTAAAACAAAGGAAATGAACTTTTGATACCCATGCACTGATTCAGAACTTGGAAACTCATGGATTTGATAAAGCACAAGCAGAAAGAATTGTATCTGCTTTAACCACTTTATCAAATGTCAGTTTGGATACTATCTATAAGGAGATGGTCACTCATGCTCAACAGGAAATAACAGTACAACAGCTAATGGTTCATTTGGACTCTATCAGGAAAGATATGATCATCCTGGAGAAAAGTGAATTTGAAAATTTGAGAGCAGAGAATGAGAAAATGAAAATTGAATTACAACAAGTTAAGCAACAGCTGATAAATGAAACCAGCTGAATCAGAGCAGATAATTAACTGGACATCAACTTAGAAAGGAGCAGAGTAACAGGTATGTTTACAGATCAGAAAAAGAAACTTATGGAAGCAACCACGGAATTTACCAAATAAGGATACTAAAACCAAAAGTATTATTTCAGAGAACAGTAATAAAATTGACACTGGAATTCCTTCTTTAAAAACTAATGGAATCTAATGAGCTGGAGACAATTCAGTCTTGCAGCCTCAGTGTTTACTTGCCTGGCAATAGAATTGGGATTTTATAGAATTTGGAAATAGCAGTGAAATTAATATGTTATGCCCATACTGCTGCTGCGGTTGACTCCTTAGAAACTTCACCAGGACATATTTACTTTGAACATTAAAAGTTGCAGCAAAACATAATACAACAAGATTATTCAAAGTACATGGAGAATAAAAGGAAATGTTTTAGAATGAGATGCATTTTGTCTGTTTTTTATGTGTCTTTATTATGTTGAAAAGCTTAGCTTTATCCTTTTTTTATAGTTCATAAAAACTGAACCAGAGTTTTCTTGTGTTTACTTGACAACTGCATAAATCATATAGGATTTCTTTGGTATCTGCTGCCTACATACTTTGTTATTTTATTCAACTTTCCTGACAACTATTGCACAATTACCTTTTAATATAAAAATATTATAACAAAGTTTTTTGGATTTTAAAGGTGACTTACCATATAGCTGGAGATTTTTTTAATTGGGGAGTTGGGGGAGGGGAACAGTGTTGGGGAATTGGGGAGGGAGACCAGCCTATTTGTTGTTCTTCCATCTTAGTTGTGGAGGACGCCAGTCATCATCTGGCTGTTGGTAGGCAGCTCATGGCCTCTAAGCTCAAGGTGCTGTGTTACAATCTTAGTTGTGGGTGGGCGTAGCCACCATCCCATGTGGGAGTCAAACCAACAGGCTTGTTGTTAAGGGCACACGCTCTATCCACTGAGCCATCTAGGTGGCTGCTCAACTCAAGGTGCCAAGTTCAGTCCTTGTTGCAGGCGGGCATAGCCCACCATTGAACAGGCAGTCTTGTTAGGAGCATGTACTCTCACCAGCTGAGCCATCCTGCCACCTGTTGGCAGCTCAGCAGCAGCTCAGCTTGGGTGCAGCGTCACTGGTCCATGTGGAAATTGAACAGGCGGCCCTATTGCTCAGAGCTTGCACTCTTAAGCTAACTCTTAACTGAGCTACTCAGCTGGCCCTGGAGATTTTATTTATTGTAATGAACAATAAAACAAAATTTAAATAAAAAAGGACCCTTTGCTTAGAATGATTTGGAGAGGCACATTTTAAACAAATTTAGCTATTTGTCTCTTGTTTCCTATGACATAAGTTGTCATTTTTTTCTTCACTGGGCCTATCCTTGTCCCCCACCCCTTGACCCCCCCCTGTGCCTTTGTACTCTGATCTGGGGAGCCCAGTTTGGTTTATGTGTCCCTCTCCCTTTTTTCCCTGATCCTCAATCAGCTACTAACCTTTCATAAAAACTCTCAAGACCAAAAGGAAAGAAAAACTGTTTCTGTGTTTCAGTGTTTGCTGTATGAGGAGCCCTCTAAAACATGGAACTGAAGGTAGGGGCCCCTCCCACTTGGATTTAAGGGTGATACTAGGTAGTAGGTAAGC
>NW_017731631.1:1413820-1418178 GCF_001890085.2 Hipposideros armiger
CTTATTTACTGTGGCCAAGACATGGAAACAACCAAAGCATTTTGTGATAGATGATTGGATAAAGAAATGTGCTCTATATGCACAATAGAGAGGTAATATTTTCATAAGTTAATATTTAGTCTTGTCATTGAATTATCACACCTGTTTACCAATGGGGAGGACCTCATGAATACAATACAGTATTAGGAAGGCTATATCAGGTCAGATCAGTGCTTCATTCATCCTAGTACACATACAACTTCCAGTAGAAGGTGCTGTTAATTCTTAGATTCAGCATGCTCAGTTTCTAACTAGTCTCTTTCAGTCCTGACAACCCTTAATTCTTTCATCTGTCTATACCTCTGCCCTTTCATATATTAATTATTGTAGCTGTACATTTGGAATACTTTATAGATTAGCTGTTAAAGAGAAATATTAAAGACAGATTAGTACCTAACTGAGTCTTTTTGTTTCTTTTTCTCTGCTGTAGTCTGAAGGGTTGAAAGAGATAGAAAAGAGCTTTGAAGCTTCTGGCTAAGATGGCAGAGCTTGTGGTCAAGATGTTCTTGCTCCCTCCAACAACCAAGTCTAAATTGCAATTAAAGTACAGAACAACCATTATTGAGAATCACCTGAACTCTAGCTGAACAGGAGTCCTATAACTAAGGACATACAGAAGAAGCCTCATTGAAACTGCTAGGAGGGGCAGAGATGAGGAACAGGCTGGCCCCACACCCATGTGTGGTGGTTAAAAATTGGGAGGGATATTGGCTGTGGAGATTTCCTTTCAGAACGAGGCATCCCAATTCCACACCAGACGCTCCAGCGCAGGGTTCTAGTGTCATGAAAAGAAGTCCACACAACTTCTGGCTGTGAAACCCAGCAGATATTATGGCTAAGTGAGACACAGGGTGGCTGGAGTCCCAGGTGTTCCTTTTAAAGGGCCCAAACATGGACTTACTTGCCAGTAGACTCACTCCAGAGACATATGAGGAAGAACTGAATTGTCTAGCTGCAAGGTGAGGGCTGGAGAGGCAGCTTTCTCCCAGAGAGAAGTGCTGGCAGACACCATTGCTCCTTTGTATAGTTCTTCCCATCCCAGCATGCAGACTTAGGTGGGTACCACATCTGAGTCTCCACCAACTTGGCTAACAATGGTTGCCCTACCCTAGTGATTCCCTAAGACTCCACTCCATCCAAACTTTGGACCCACCCAGGCTACTTCTAGTGGCTTTTCCATACAAATGGCCTACCTGGCTCATGCTTTAGACTTCCCTAAAATCTCTCAAAGGTTCAAAAAGCACAAACAAGCAGAATCTGATCTTTGCATGCCCTGTACCACTTGCTATGCAGCCTCAAGCCTGGCATCGGTGGCAGTTGGCCTCGGTTCACAGCTTAGCCTCTCCCAGGCACATCCAAGCCCAATACAAATGGTAACAATCTGCTGATCACTTTGTAGCTCATACCAAGTGGTCCTGGGCAGGCCACAGGCAGGGGATGACCTTGGACTGCACCAGAGCCCCTCCCAAAATTCACCAAAACCAACACACACAGAGGCCACTTCAGACCACAACAGAGCACCACAATATTACACCATTAGTGACACACCCAAAAGGTTATCTCAGGAGCCCATGGTGACAAATTCTGCTCCATGGGGTCAGCCCGAACAAAGCAGTTCATACACTGTGGTCAGTCAATCCTCACAGCCAGTTAGCCTGAAGGCCAACCCCACCCACTGAAGTACAAACAGGAATCAAGGCTCAACTACAACAGGAAGACACACTCGACCTACACAAACACACCTGGAACACCCAGCTCAGGTGACCAGAAAGACTGTGCCACTGGGCCCCACAGGACACCTACTACATAAGGCCACTCTAGAAAGACCAGGAGACATAATAGCTCTAACTAATATGTAGAAACAAACACAAGGAGGCATCCAAAATAGGGAATCAATAAAAACATTTCCCAAATAAAAGAACAGAGCAAAGCTTCAGAAAAAGAACCAAACAAAATGGAGACAAGCAATCTACCAGATGCAGAGTTCCAAACACTGGTTATATGGATGCTCAATGATCTCAGGGAGAATGTCAAGAAAAAGATACGAAACATAAAAATGGAGACAGAAAACATTAAAAAGAACCAGTCAGAAATGAAGAATACAATAACTAAAATAAAGAATACAACAGAGGGAATGAACAGTAGATTAGATAAAGTAGAGCTTTGAATCAGTGATTTGGAAGACAGGGTAGCAGAAACACTCAATTGAAACAACAAAAAATAAAAACTAAATAAATNCCACTTATGAGAAAATAACTATGGTTACCAGTTATTGAGTTTCTAGTGGGAGCCAAGCACTGTGCCTGGTGCTCTCTACATATTATCTTATTAGATAATATATTATTTGATAAATATAATTATCTTATTTGAACACATAAGGATCACATGAAAGGAAGGTAGTGCAATAGTATTTTAAATAAGAAAATTGAGCCTCAAAGAAATTAAGTCACTTTCCTCTATGTCATGCAACAGGGAAGTGGTGGAGCTAGGATTTGAAGTCATGTCTATTTGATTCCCAAGCTTGTGTTTATTCAAGTATACCACATACAAAATATTCCAAGAAGAAGGAATGCTAACCCAAAATGTCTTATGGACTGGTAAGTCAGCTAGTTGTTTTACAAGAAACATTGAAAGTAGGGCTGGGACAGAGGGGGAGCAAAAAGAGGACAGAATCTGGACAGTACCACTATGTGCTGAGTGGAGGGTGAGGCAAGAAGCAGACATAAGGCTATAACATTTTTACTTCACTTGTCCTCGGGCTAGCTGTTGGCAATAGTGCTCTAGTGAGCCCAATTGCTAGACATATTTTGGAGTGAGCACTATCTTTGTGTTATAGCCTCATACATATTACAAGGGCCCATGAACAGTATTCCTATTGTTTAAATTGTTATCTTTAGAAAGCTGACTTAGTAATTTGGATGTTTTATTTCTTAATATGATCATTTCTGAAGTGACAGTCAGTGTTCTTCAAATGAAAGAAACCTAAGGGATTGAGCCACTTCAGGATTCTGTCTTTAAGAAGAGCTACTTTTACATCACCTATGATGAGGTGATTTTATCCTGGTATATTTCTAGGGGAAATCACATATTTTATATTTTTTCTTGGGTAGCACATTGAAACATATTGGTTTGGGCCCCACTAAGTTTGCATATGCTATAATTTAAGCAGGAGCTATGCTGAAATTTACTTTTGAAGTATCTACAGAAAAAATAAAAACATTGTAAAGACTGAGGGGGTATGTTTAAATCTCTTTAGGGTGGCAACCTTTTAGCTATCCAATGGCTAACCAAACTAAGAAATATTCTTATCTATTAATTAAAATAAGTCTTCTCTAAGGCTAGTTACTTGTCAACACACAGGAATAAATTGAAATATTTGTATATTCTAGAAAACAATCTTAAAGCTATTCTAGGAGGTACAAGGGGTCAAATATATGGTAATGGAAAGAGAACTGACTCTGGGTAGTCAGTTCTCCTTCCATCACCATATATTTACACAATGTGATATATACAATAAATGATGTATTACAGAATTGTACTCCTGAAACCTATGTAACTTTACTAATAATTGTCATGCCAGTAAACTTTAATTAAAAACAAACTATTCTATGTCTGACTTGTCAATAATTCAGAATGGACTTACCTGCATATAACTTCAGCTGGTGATATTTTAATTTCTTCCATTTTCCTCTCTTTGTAATGAGTCCTTTCTAATGCTGACACTCTACTCTAGTTAAGCTCATTTGCTCTGGTACTGTCCTTAGGCATGCAGAACAGTTGGTCAGTGTCCTCTTTATTATAACTCTTTGTACTTGAGGATGGTGATTAAACTGCCTCTTGGCTCTCTTTCACCAGGTTAAACAACCCCAACTAATTTAGACTTTCCTCAAAGGTCCTATTTTCTAATGCTTTAATCCTTTTCTTGCTGCTCTTCTCTGAATCATCTCCAGTTGCTTTGCAATTTTTTAAAAAGGCAACCTGATGAATGGGCCTAATCTAGGGTTTTGCATTGGCTAAATGTTTAATAAATAACTTAGAAATTAAGAATTATGGTTTAGTGTAGGAGTGAGAGCACTGGGCTAGGAGTCAGAAGACTTGAGTTTTGTAAGGACAGAACTCTGCCACTTACTAGGATTGAGCAGAGAGCCACATTTGGACAAATCACCTAAATGTCTCTAAGCATCAATTTTTCTTCATCTATATATCTGGGATAAGCAAGCACATCTGCTATGTCTGCCTCCAATAGTGAGGCTCAAATGAGATAATCTATATGAAAACACTTTGTTTAGCATCAAAGCACTATACAAACACTATGTGTA
>NW_017731631.1:1424223-1430946 GCF_001890085.2 Hipposideros armiger
AACGACAGCAACTTGTCTGTTCCCCTTTCCCCAATTCCCCAGCACTGTTCCCATCCCCCCAATTCCCCAATAAAAAAATCTTAAAAAAAAAAAACTTACACAATATTAAGGTCTTTTCATTAACACTCATTGGATATAGTGTACAATATGAACTTAGTTTATGCCAAAATGTGATCTATAATGAATAGGGTTGTAGTGGTATAACAGGCTTTTCTACCTCAAATAGTGGCGTTAAGTGACATTCTGTGGGAGAGTATAGAAGTTTCCTTCTATGAAAATAACCTCAAAAGAAGTTGAAATCACTTTTGGAGAATGTGGGTATCTTTTGAGAAAGCTTAATACTGATTGAGTTATAAGTGTTATCATTTCAACCCAGGATCTGTATAGTGAATTATAACTTTGCCAAGAATGGTTAGGAACCAATGAAAAAAATGGTGTCTCTGTATTATAGTATGAAATTCATACAAAAAATGTTTTCTTTAAAGATATATCATGTTGAATTTGTTGCTTAATTTAGACAATTTGTTTAATGAGAAATCTAGTCTTATAAAAAATTAGCAAATTCGTGATAGCATTAGAGTAGGCTTGAGCAGAAAGCCATCATCTTAAACCTTTGAGAAAATGTGTGTTTTAATAATCATATCATGTGGTTGCAGGTACTATTTTGTCTCTGAATGGAAGCATAACAAAATTACAGTGAAGCTTATTGAAATGTGCTTGTTCAATATTCATCCATCTATCCATTCATCCACCCATCCATCTATCCATCCAACACTATTAGCCAGGTACTCTGTTGGACACTGTAGATACAGCAATGAACAAGCCAAACATGACCCTTATGTCAAAGTACTTATGGTCTAGTAGAAATTCCTTAAATTCCTTAAATGGTAGAAAACAATCATGAGTTGATAATTTTATGACATTTTCTTCAAAGGGAAAAATATAAGTGAAATTAACTTCTAGCCTTACCTGTATGTTGCTAAAACTTTTATTTGAACAATGTTCCCCCCAAAACGGGAGAGAAAGTACTTTGAGAGATACTGTGAGTGTGCATACAGAGGAAAGGAAGATAGAAAGTGAGATAAGAAAAGAGAGAACAGGGTTTTTGAATAATATTACTTTAGTTTTCCTGAAAGTGTTTAGTAATAATGATAATTTTTACAGCATTTTATGCCTTTCAAAGCAATTATACCAACCATATGATGCAGAGCAAATATTATTTTCCCATTACATAGATGAGACAACTGAATCATAGATATTTAAGTGCCCATGATCATACAGCTATATAGGATTCAGAGTTCTATCCACTTTTTTTTCTTTTAAAGTATGCTGAAAAATCCCAGACTCCACTATAAGGTCCCAAAAGACTTAACAGAATGTAAGACATTCAAGAAGCCTAAGTCACTAGTACAAAAAAAGGAAAACAAAGTACGACAAAGAGGATGTTCCTCTGCTCTAGGCTATTAAGTAGGTCACCCATTAAAAGGCTATTTTGGTATTAAATTTTAGAGGGCATTTAGTACATACGCCAACATCACTGACCTGATTCTTCACTTTCAAGATGTAAGAAAATCAAAGGCAAGTTTTTGTGTGTGTGTTTTGTTTTGTTTTGTTGTGAAAGGGAGAGGTGTATCATTTAGATAGCTCAAGAGAATGTTAGTTGTGAAATTTTATTTAGCCAGACTAATGCTCTAGATTTTGTAATTCACTAGACATGATGCTGTTTTCTTAAGAAAAGGACAGCTTTATATATAATGCAGAGTAAGTGATTTCTCTCTCTCTCTCTCCCTCCCTCTCTCTCCTCCCTCCCTTCCTTCTTTCCTTTACTTTCTTTCCCTTCCAGTTTTTGTCTCTCGCTCCTCCCCTCCCTCCGTTTTTTTCTCCCTCCTGCACATTCTCTGTCCTCTCCTTCCCTTTCTTCCCTTCCCTTTTCTTACCTTTTTCCCCAATTATCTTCTTATGGAGGCATATCTGACAAATTGTTAATATTTAATTATCTATCAAACAGCTCTCCCAGGCAATGACAGCTCATTATAATTTTAAAATCTGAAGTTGTTTTGCCCCCCAGGTATGCAAGGATCAAATTAAAATGGAAATGTTTCCCTCACAGTTTTGTTTATGAAAACACAGGTACTTTGTTATTAACTGGCAATGAAACTACTAAGAAAAATTGTAAACTTTCACCACATTTCACTATGACTTTATTCCAAACAGAGTGTCCCTCTGGCTTAGGGTAAAATATTTCTATTAATATTTTTTGATCTTAAATTTAAATATCTAAGCTTAATATCTAAGCTTAATACATTTTGGCCTACTGAACCATATTCCTCCCCCCATTGTAAATCTTTTTCACTTTGTTTACATTCTAAAAGCCATGAACAATTTTTTTCATATGCCATCTTAAAAAAATGGACTTAAATTACATAGACATAGCTTCACCCTACACTCTTCCTCTTTCTTTCACCAGAGGGATATTCTGCAAAAATATCCTCAAATTTTCAAACCTATTGAGGACTGCCCTGATATTCTGTAACTAGGCCCCTGAAATAGAAATGCTACCTTTCTGTCCTGCCTCATCCTTTGTCTCTTCCCTGCTGGGAGGAAAGTATGGGAAAGGAAGGGGATTACTTTGAAAGAGTCAGCTATCTATGAAACAGGTGTGGAAGAGTGTTTATCTAATAGGTGGCATTAAATTACAGAGACTCCCACATTAATCATGGCAACACAATTTTCAACAGCTTAGATTTTCTTTTTCTGCAACCATTGGGGAAGGAAGAAAGGATTAGGGAGACTATCAAAAACTGTTGGCACATTTAGTCATGTTTGATAATTTATTAGCAGGTATGGGGACTTCCTCAGGTTGATAATTTAAAATGTTGGCTGATGGTGGGCTAAATCTCGAATGTACCTGTTCCAAAATTGTGTTAATCCTTTCGACTTCGCAGTCAATCAAGTATCGCTTTTCCTGCCTCCTGTCCATTTCTTCAATGATGCGCCTGAATTCTTGGACGTCCTTTATGTTTCCCACCGATCGTGCTGTCACTTGCCAGTTGTTCTGCACTGCTGCTTCCATAATTGCTTGGAGGATGGAAAACCCTGAAAGAAGGAAAAACACCTACAATGATTTTATTCTTTTTTAAAAATTGGTTGTTTTTTCAGTGACAGTTGACTTTGAATATTATTTTATATTAGTTTCAGGTGTACAGTGTAGTGGTAAGACATTTATATAATTTATGAAGTGACCTCTTTGATTAGTTTAGTAGCCACCTGGCACTATACATAGTTGTTGCAACATTATTGATCATATTCTCTATGCTGTACTTTACATCCACATGACTATTTTGTAACTAACAATTTGTAGTTCTTTTTTTAAAAAAAAGATTCTATTGAGGAACTGGGAAAGGGGAACAGCTAAGTTGTTGTCCTTCAATCTTAGTTGTGGAGGGCGTGGCTAGCTCAGCTCCAAGTCCAGTCACCATCCGGCCACCCATCAGCAGCTTATGGTCGCTCAGCTCAAGGTGCCATGTTCAATCTTAGTTGCTGGTGGGCATGGCCCACCATCCCATGCGGGAGTTGAACTGGTAACCTTATTGTTAGGAGCAAGTGCTCTCACCAGCTGAGCTATACTGCCACCTGTTGGCAGCTCAGCGGCAACTTAGTCTGGGCGCAGCTCACTGGCGCATGTGGGAATCGAACTGACAACCCTGTTGCTCAGAGCTCGCACACTTAATCAACTGGACCACTCAGCGGGCCAACAATTTGTATTTCTTAATCTCTTCACCTTTTTAATTTATTCTCTGTATCTATAATTCTGTTTGTATGTTGTTTGTTGATTTGTTTTATTCTTTACATTCCACATAAAAATGAAATATTTCTCTATTTCAGTTAGCATAATATCCTCTAGGATCATCCATGTATCCATGTTGTCACAAATGGCAAGATTTTATTTTATTTTTTATTGCTGAATAATATTCCATTATGTGTGTGTATCACATCGTCTTTATCCATTCATCTACTGAAGGATGTCAATAAGGCTGTTTAAAAGGAAAACATTCAGAGGATTAAGTAATAAATGGTAAGTAACTGATAAAATACAAAAATATATGAATTTTCTCTATGTCACTGAGTAATGAAAAATATCTGTTCTCGTCATTGGTGTTAACTGTATTATTTTATTTTTTTGTTTATGATTTTTATTTTGTTTTCATGAACAAATCTTGAGCATGCTTATATGCTTTGTAGAGGAAGGATCCAATCAAGAAACAGATGCAAGAGAGTAGGGGGACATTCAAAGGAGGAGAAGGGACATAATAGCTATTTAATAGATCTTTGTTGAATACTTATTAAGATGAGCAGAAGTAGAATTGCTGATAGGGCCATCTGAGAACTGAGAATAAAGGTAGGAAGACCCCAAATAACTTCCTGACCCAAAGAGTAAGAGTGAAGTAATAAAGAGGAAGTAGAACCAAGAAACAGGAGCCAGATAGAAATAGGTCAGAATGGAAATAAGTCAGAACAAGCAAAAGAGGTCTTGGGCAGTTTTTATACTATCCATAAACAACACTAAAAGTGCCTGAGCTTATCTTATTGCTTTATTGATGGGTGGGATGCACAAGTATTGGGATGGCTTGAAGGCTAGAGCTCTCTTCAACCTCATGTTTCCTCATCTAGAATCCATATTTGTAGCTATCTTTTTTATTTTCCTTTGAATTAAGGAGAATGAAATGTTTCTTATTCTATTAACTGTATTGCTTTAAAGCCTTAAATTTCTGAAAATATAAGCACATGATACTACTTACAAAGTTTTTCCTGAATGAGGATATTTTAATAACATTTTGTTTACTATGGCTGTTACACCTCAGAAAACACAAAGCCAACATGTGTCAAATTAAAAAAAAAAAAGAAAAGAAACAACACATTAGCGTGCAATAGAAAATAACACAGCTCCAGTGTCAGAGAAACCTGGCTAAGAAGTCAGGCTGGTGTATATCTGAACTGAAACTGTGCCACTCATAAATGGTAAAATTTCATTCGTTTTTATGGCCAACTAATATTATATATATATATATATATATTATAATATTAATTCTTCATTATCCAGTCATCTACTGATGGGCATTTATCTTGACTATGGTAAATAGCTCTTCAGTGAACATGGGGGTGCATATATCTTTTCAAATTAGTATTTTGGATTTTTTTGGGGGCTAAATACCTAGAAGCAGGATTGCTGGGTCAGAAGGTAGTTCTATTTTTAATTTTTTGCGGAACCTCCAAACTGTTTACTAAAGTGGCTGCACCAATTTGTAATCCCACCACAGTGCCTGAGGGTTATATTTTCTCCATGTCCTAGCCAGCACTTGTTGTTTGTCAATTTATTGATGATAGCCATTCTGACAGGTGTGAGGTGATATCTCATTGTGGTTTTAGTTTGCATTTTTCTGATGATTAGTGACATTGAGCATCTTTCCATATGTCTATTGGCCATCTGTATGTCCTCTGTAGAGAAATGCCTTATTCAGGTCCTCTGCCCATTTTTACATTTGATTGTTTTTGGTGTTGAGTTGTATGAGTTTTTTATAAATTCTAAATTTTAACCCTTTATCAGATGTATCCTTGGCAAATATCTTCTCCAGTTCAGTAGGTTGTCTTTTCATTTTGTTGATGGTTTCCTTTACTATGCAAATCTTTTTAGTTATATGTAGTCCCATTTCTTTTTTTTTCTTTTGTTTACCTTGCCTAAGTAGTTATATCAGAAAATAATATTACTAAGAGTAATGTCCAAGAGTTTACTGCCTGTTTTCTTCTATGAGTTTTAAGGTTTCAGGTCTTACACTTAAGTATTTAATCCATTTTAAACTTATTATTAAACTGGTGGTCCAGTTACATTTTTTTGCATGTATCTGTCCAGTTTTGCCAACACCATTTATTGATTAGACTGTCTTTACCTCATTCTGTATTCTTGCCTCTTTTGTCATAGATTAATTGACCCTATATGCATGGGTTTATTTCTGAGCTCTCTATTCTGTTCCATTGATGTATGTGTCTGTTTTTTATGCCAGTGCCATGCTGTTTTGATTACTATAGCCTTGTAGTATAGTTTGATGTCAGGTAACAGGATGCCTTCAACTTTTGTTTTATCTCAAGATTGCTGTGGCTATTTGGGATATTTTGTTGATCCATATCAATTTTAGGATTATTTGTTCTCATTCTGTGAAAAATGCCATTGGTATTTTGATAGAGATTTCATTGAATCTATTGATTACTGTGGGTAGTATGGACATTTTAATGATGTTAATTCTTCCTATCCATGAGTATGGTATATTATTCCATTTATTTGTATCTTCTTCCATTTCTTTCTTCACTGTCTTGTAATTTTCTGAGTAGAGGTCTTTTACCTGCATGGTTAAATTTTTTCCTAGGTATTTTATTTTATTTTATTTTTAAGATTTTTTTTAAATTGGGGAATTGGAGGATGGGAACAGCGCTGGGGAATTAGGAGAAGGGCAACAGACAAGTTGCCATCCCTTTGCTCTTCAGTCTAGTTGTGGAGGACGTTGCTTCACTGGCCCAAGTTGGAACCATCATTGCGCTCTTCCTGGGCGAGGCAGATCAGTCGCCGGCTTCTGGACAGCAAATCATGGCAGCTGCTGGCTGCTCTTGCTGGCTGCAGGCCACACATGGCAGCCCATGGTAACCCACTGCAGCAGAGGCTGCAGCCTACGC
>NW_017731631.1:1431853-1449250 GCF_001890085.2 Hipposideros armiger
ACAACAACAAAAAAAACGACAGCAACTTGTCTGTTCCCCTTCCCCCAATTCCCCAGCGCTGTTCCCATCCCCCCAATTCCCCAATAAAAAAAATCTTTAAAAAAAAACCAAAAACAAGTTTTTATCATAAATGGATGCTGGGTTTTTTTCATATGCTTTTTCTGCATCTATTAATATGATCATATGATTTTTATTCTTCATTTTGTTTATGTAGTGTATAACATTAATTGATCTGTGAATATTGAACAAAACTTGCATCCCCAAAATAAATGCCATTTGATCATGGTGTATGATCTTTTTAATGTATTGCTAAATTTGGTTTGCTAATATTTTGTTGAGGATTTTTGCATCTAGGTTCATCAGGGATATTGGCCTATAATTTTTTTATTTTTTAATACAAGGTGTGATCCAACAACATGGTGAATGTTTAAATAAAAAATTATTACAGTAAAAAACACATTGCTGTTAATCTTCCTCATATTACTTCCCCTCACTTCGAACACACACTCCCCTTGTTCTTGCCACTTTCTGAAACAGTTGTAGAAGTCCTCTTTCATGCATGTCTTTAGTTGCGCTGTTGTGGCTGCCTCGATGTCCTGAATCATTTTGACTTTGGAGAAGAGCCAGAAGTTGCACGGTGCCAGACCCAGTGAATAAGATAAATTAGGCACAACATAATGTTTTTAATTGACAGAAATTGCCATATACCAGAAACAATGTGTGACATGGAACATTGTCATGATAGAGGATGATTTATGGCACACTTAAAAACACACCTTCTCTGAACCATAGCTCATACCCGACTGACTGCATTAAACAAGTTGAAACTTGGTACACCATGTTACTAAGGTTCGATGTGCCACTTTCCCTATTGAAGATCCCTGCCTTTCCATTGGATGGTACTCAGTAACAACATTCACTGTACTTTGTGATCACAATGGGAAACGCTCTGTGTCATACACTGCTTCTGGTATGGCAATTTCTGTCCAATAAAAACATAACAATGTGTCCTCATCCACCTTATTCACCAGATCTAGCACCCTGTGATATCTCCTCTTCCCCAAAGTCAAAATGATCATGAAAGTTATATGTTTTGAATCAATTCAGGACATCAAGGAAACCATGGGAGTGCAACTAAAGACACTCATGAAAGAGGATTTCCAGAACTGTTTCGGAAAGTGGCAAGAACCATGAGATGTGTGTGTTCAAGGTGAGGGGGAGCATTTTGAGGGGGATTAATGACAATATGTCTTATAGTGTAATAATTAAAAAAAATTAAACATGCTCCGTAGTTTTTGATCACATTGCCTTTGTTTGTCTGGTTCTGGAATCAAGATAATGGTGACCTTACATAATGAGTTTGGATGCTTCCCCTGTTCTTTGATGTTTTGGAGTAGTTTGAGAAGAATAGGTGTTAATTCTTTTTTGAATGGTTGGTAAACTTCACCTGTGAAGGCATCTGGTCCAGGACTTCTGTTTGTTGGTTGCTTGTTGATTACTGATTTGATATCATTAGTAGTAATCTATCAGTTTATATATTTTTTAATTCTTGAGTCAGCCTTGGAAGGTTGTATTTTTCTAGGAATTTATCGGTTTCTTCCAGATTGTCCAATTTATTGGACTATAATTGTTCATATTTTTTTCTCACAATTATTTCTATTTCTGTGGATTCAGGTGTCACTTCTCTTTCATTTCTGACTTTATTTTGATAAAAATGAACTGGTGTCTTAAGATGACTAACCATAGAGCTGGGAAAACTAAGGGTGGAGCTGGGCCCCTTGTTAACCCTCTAGTCCTGACTTCCTGTTGAAACTTGGTGGTAACTTCCAGGGGAGAGATCCATTTATATAGAGTTCAGCTGGGGAATGGGCTCTCTATTTTTACACATGTGCACCTGGTTGGAGCCTGGCCAGAGGAGTGCATTCTCACATTTCTGTGGTGGTTTTGTTTCTTTTTTTTTTTTTTTCCAAATAAACCGATTTTTGGTGGATTGTCTGGAGAGTTATTTTGGCCAGTCAAAATTTTAGTGGCCCGAATGGGACCAGAAAATAACAGAACTCTGGTGGCTTCTGTCCGGTGAACAAGCCAATAAGGTGCCTACCGAGTCATCTTGGCTTGATATTTTGCTCCTCAGCTTAGAGGCCACAAGTAAGTTGTCCCCTGGATCTGAGCCAGCAAGTTTTTGTGCCTGGTACTCTCCAGGCTTTATTCAGGAAGTGTTTTAAATTTTTGTTTGTTGCTGTGCATGTGTGTGAATGTGTTAAAGGCCTATTTGTTGGTCTATGATGTCTGAGTACTTGATGAGGCACAATGGCTTGCATTCTTCAGAAAGCAATCTGTCCTTTGAGATGAAAACTGACCTTTGCCTAATGTCCATTTTGGGTATAGAGGTTATTTCTACTAAAATCGGCAATTTTAGCCAGTATTAGATCGTGATGCCTCATTGAGAAAGTTAATGGAGTGCCACCCAGTTAAGCCAATAACTGAACTCCCTGAGAGTTGGTTATTTCCTGGAACTGGCTCTAGCCTTTGGTCTGGTTCACAGTAGCCAGACTGTTCCAGAGAGTTGGGTGAGCTGAAGATTCCTGGGCCCCTTGAATTGTGAACTGGTTTGGGCCCAGTGCCAGCTCAGCCTGTAACTTAACTTCCTAAGAGTTAGTTATTTGCCTGGAACTGACTCTAGCCTTCGGTCTGATTAGCAGTGATCATACTGCTCCAGGGTGAGAGTGAGGCGAGCTGAAGACCTACAGGTTGCTTTACTTGTGAATTGTTTCAGGCCCAGTATTAAAAATGGGATCCATGCTGTCTAAGCCTTCTAAAACTGTCCCTCCTCCTCCAGGGACACCCACTGAGTATATGTTTAGAACCCACAGAAAATTTTCATGCACATATTTAACTAAATGGACAGATCTGACTAGAGTTATTTTATTTTATTAGTTTTAGGTGTATAAAACAGTCATAGTTAGACATTAGACTAAGAGTAATTTTAAATATCAGTGGCTGCTTTGGAGAACTTTTGAGATTCCCAAACATGATTTTCTGAAAACTAAATTGGATAGTACCAGTGCTGTAATTAAGGAAGAAGAATGGAATGCCTATTTTGAATGGTATACTAGGGCTTTCAAACAGGACTAAAATCTAAAGTTGCCTTTTTACAAAATAAAGTCTCAAAGATAACAGAAGCTGTTAAAAATTCTAAAAGAGGCAAAATGGCACCTGAAACCTCATGTTCTCCTTCTACAATACTGCCTTGCCCTTCCCCCACTGCTTCTTTGTCTCAAACTCCACCTGTGACTCCATCTTGTTTCTCATTGCTGCCTCCTCCACTTTCAACTCAACCCCCAGTGGCACATTCTTTCGAATATTTTCCTCTCTCTCCTTCCTCAGAACTTATCAGTACTTTTCCATTTAAGATTAAACCCTCTGGAGATCCTAATAAACCCCATGTCTCCTACATCCCCTGGACTAAAGCTGAGTTATGAGTAAAGGAATTCCCTAAGGTAACTGAGAATTCTAATAAGTTTTCTGAAGAATTTGATATTACTATTGAGGCTTATCAGCCTGGGTTTTCTGATTTGTACCAGCTAATCCATATGTTGGTTGGTGAAGGCCAAACTAGATTTTGGATGAGGATTCCCGGATGGAAGCATCCTGATAGGGATTTATAAAAGCAAACCTTCAATTATTGAGAGGAAGCCAGAGAAGTTGCTCAAAACCTACATCAAGCAATTCCTAAGGCCTTCCCCAAGGTCTATCAATTGGAGCAAAATTCACACTTGCTCACAAAGGCCTGACAAATCTGTTCATGACTATTATAATAGGTTTCAGGTAGTTTTTAAAGAAAATTCTGATCTTCCTTCAGATGTTGCCACCACACGTGTAACTTTTAATTGTTTGTCAATGGGCTAAATAAAAACTTTTCTCTCCTTGTTAGAAGATCCATGATTAGATGGGGAACTATGCCTTCTATAGACTTGGTAAATTTGTCTAATGGGCTTGCCAGTACCCTAGATGGACCACCTAGAAGTAATATTGCCAAGACTTGACTTTCAGCTGTAGCAAATGAGTGGCCCTGTGGGAAACCAGAGAACTCCAACTTTTTGCTACTGCAAGAAGCAAGAACACTGGAAAAGAGATTGATGTAATTTGAAGTGTACAAGACACTATCTGCCTAGTAACCAGCTTCTTTCAGGCCTTTGTAATTCCCAGTGATGGTGCTCCAAGGAACTACAGGGGCTCTTTCCAGTCCTTCCCCTTAATCATATTGGAGAAACTTCTGTTCAAATTGGGGAGAAAACTATTTCTGCTCTTATTGACACTGGTGCTACATTCCCAGTGCTCAACCTCACTGTTATAAATTGGCCCCTGCCTCGGCGTAATAAGATATCTCACATAGTGGGAATTTCAAATACACCTCAACAGGTTCACATATCTGAACCTGTTCTCGTTTGTCTAGGTCCCTTAAGAGATGAGCGTTGTCTTCTCCTTATTTCTTCTGCCCCTACCCATTTATCAGGCAGAGAGTTCTTAGAGAAGCATTATGCTGGAACATCCTGTTCTCAAAAAGGACAAATAATGTTGGAGTTTGATGGTAACCATCAGAATCACCAATCAGGTGAATTACATGACTTTTCAGCATCTCTTATTTGTGCTGCCTCTGATGGTACAGTAACTGAGTCTGAAAACACTAGCCAGTTGCCCCTATTGGACAAACGACCATCTTCTTTATGGGCAAAATCTTCAACTGATATTGGCAGAATTCACAGTGCACCTCTTATCAAGGTTCAAATTGAACCTTCAAAGCCTCTGCCCAGAATTAATCAATATCCTATAAGTAAGGAGGTCATTCAAGGTATAAAGCCCATAATGAAAGATTACATAACTCAGGATCTTATTATTCCTTTAACTAGACCTTGTAACACTCCTATTCTACCTGTGAGAAAGCCAAAGGGATGAGGGTGGAGGTTTGTCCAGGACCTCTGAGCAGTAAACCACATTGTTATTCCTTGACACCCTGTAGTACCCGACCCTCATTTGCTGCAGGCATCCATCCCAACAGGAAGCAAATTCTTTAGAGTAATACATTTATGCAGTGCATTCTTCAGCATCCCAGCTGATGAAGCTAGCCAATACCTTTTTGCTTTCACTTGGGAAGGAAAGCAATTAACCTGGACTGCAATGCCTTAGTGGTTTACTGACAGCCTTCTTACTTCTCACAAGTTCTGAAGACTGATTTGGATGATACACTTTTCCCTAAAGGTTCACTTTGTTACAATATGTGGAGATTTAGTTCTTTTCTCTTCTTCTCAGGTTTCTTCACAGGATGACAGCATCCATTTTTTGACACTTTTGGCCTTAAAGGGACATAAGGTCTCTAAAGAGAAATTACAATTTGCCCAAGCTCAGGTTCAATACTTGGGACATCTGAAATCAGAACAAGGCCTACACCTGGAGCCAGGCAGGCTCCATGGTATCCTAAGTTTCACGAGGCCCAGACCTAAGCGCCAATTGCGAGGTTTTCTTGGGCTAGTCAGCTACTGCCAGAATTAGATCCCAAATCTTTCTCTAATGACAAAACCTCTATATGTCCTATTAAGGAATGACAGTCCTGACTCAATTTCATGGAAAGAACAGGAGGAAGTGGGCTTCAAGGCTTTGAAGGAGAGTTTAATAGACTGCCCTTCTCTTGGGCATCCAAACTATCAGATTTCCTTCTTCCTTTTTGTACATGAAAAGGAAGGAAATGCTCTTGAGTTGCTCACTCAGAAACATGGGGATCAACATAAGCCCCTAGGATACTATAGTCAACAACTGGACTCTGGTTCGGGGATACCCTCCTTGCCTCAGAGCCATTGCTGCCAATGCCCTCTTGGTTAAGGCCACAGAGAAGATTGTTGTGGGATCCCCTCTAACCATTGTTTTGCCTCATGCAGTAAAGGCTCTCCTGAATTCTCATCACATCCAGCATCTTTCAGGCAGCCAGCTTACTTCCTATGAAATCCTTTTGTTAACTGATTCCCATATAAGACTTTCATGTAATAACCTTAATCCAGCTACTTTTTTTCCTTCTGAGACTTAGGAAGCCCCTCATGACTGCCTGACATTAGCAGATCACATTCTGACTCCTTGTGACAATTTGCAGAAGACTTCTCTGGGTAAAGCTGATTTTTCATGGGTTACCGATGCCAGTTGACATTGGACACCAGCTATTTCCCAATCCATGTACTCCCCTTGATGTAAGATATGATACCCAGAGGAGGTGAGACATCGAGAGACAAAAGGCTGGACACTGGAAAATGTGAGATTAGAAGACCCGACTTTTGATCAATGATGTTTTTAGAGAAAATATGTTGATTAAGATGGGGAAATGATAAAAGTGAACTGGCATCTTCAGATGACTAACCATAATGTTGGGAGGACTATGGGCAGAACTGGGCCCCTTCTTAACTCTCTAGTCCTGACTTCCTATTGAAACTCGGAAGTGACTTCCACGGAAGGGACCCGTTTATACAGAGGCCATCTGGGGAAGGGGCTCTCTCTTTTTACACGTGTGTGGCTGGTTGGAACCCTGCCAGAGGACTGCGTTCTGGCACCTGCTGTGGTAGTTTTGTTTCTTTTTTCAAATAAACTGCTTTTTGGTGGATTGTCTAGAGAGTTATTTTAGTCAGTCGACAATTTATTTTGGTTCTCTTCCTTTTTTTGTTGATGAGTCTCATTAACGTTTTATCAATTTTGTTTATCTTTTCAAAGAACCAGCTCTTGATTTCATTTACTTTTGTATTGTTTTTTAGATTCTATGTCATTTATTTCTACTCTGATCATTATTATTTCCTTCCTTCTTCTCACTTTGGGCTTTGTTTGCTGTTCTTTTTCTAGCTCAGTTAGGTGTAAAGTTAGATTATTTATTTGATATATTTTTTCTTGTTTCTTGAAGTAGGCCTGTATTGCTATGCATTTCCTTCTTAGGACTGTTTTCGCTGTGTCCCATAGATTTTGGATCATTGTGTTTTCATTTTTATTTTTTGCAGGTATCTTTTGATTTCTTCCTTGATCTCATTTTTGACCCATTTACTGTTTAGTACCATGTTATTGAGCCTCCATGTGTTTGTGTATTTTACAGTTTTTTTCTTGCAATTGATTTCTAGTTTCATACCATTGTGGTTAGATAAGACAATTAATACGAATTCAATCTTCTTAAATTTATTGATACATGTTTTGTGGCCTGGCATGTATTCTGTCTTGGAAAATGTTCCATGGGTACTTGAAAAGAATGTATATTCTACTTTTTTGGGGTGAAATGCTCTAAAAATATCAATTAAATCCATCTGTTGTAGTGTGCCATTTAAGGCCACTGTTTCCGTGTTGATTTTCTGTCTGGAAGATCTGTCCATTTGTGTCAATGGGTGTTCATGTCCTATAATATGATTGTAATACTGTTGACCTCTCTCTTGGTGGTGGCCAATATTTGATGTATATATTTAAGTGCTCCTATGTTGGGTGTATAGGTGTTTACAAGGGTTACATCCTCTTGTTGGATTGATCCCTTTTTCTTTATGTAATGTCCCTCTTTGTCTCTTCTTATCAATTTTGTTTTGAAGTCTATTTTGTCTGATATAAGTACTGATACCCCACCTTTCTTTTTTCATTTCCATTCCCACGAAATATCTTTTAACCATCTCTTTACTTTCATTCTGTGTGTCTTTTGATCTGACAGGAGTCTCTTGTAGACAGCCTATGAAGGTCTGACAATTAAGTTTGTGAACTCAACCTAGAAAAAGTGCTAAATAACCCATTGCTGAAAATCACGACGGTCATTTTTGAAGTACTCCCCTTGGGAACCTATGCACTGATGCCAGCACCTAGTCCACCCTTCAAAGCAATTTTGGAACTCTTTCTGGAATGTCTAGCATAGCTGCCATTGTCTTACCCTTGATGTCCTGAATGTCATCAAAATGTCTTCCTTTTAATATTTCCTTTATCTTCCGGTAAAGAAAGAGGTCATTAGGGGTCAGATCATGTGAGTAGGGAGGGTGTTCCAATACAGTTATTTTTTTACTGGCTAAAAACTCTCTCACAGACAGTGACATGTGAGCTGGTACATTGTCATGTTGCATGAGCCATGAATTGTTGGTGAAAAGTTCAGGTCATCTAACTTTTTCACACAGTCTTTTCAGCACTTCCAAATAGTAAACTTGGTTAACTGTTTGTCCAGTTAGTATAAACTCATATTTAATAATCCCTCTGATATCAAATAAGGTTAGCAACATCATTGCAACAAGTTATTGAACCTAATTGTCTGACCTTGTGTGTATGGATCTTGCTTTCTTGCCTATTTAACTATTTATGTCTTTTTGTTTTTAATCTATGTATTCCTCTTTTTAAATTAAAGTTTATTGGGGTGACAATTGTTAGTAAAAGGTAAGGGGGGGAGGAGTGTGGTAGATGAGGGATCAAACATAAGGTGATGGAAAGAGAACTGACTCTGGGTGGTGAACACACAATGTGATGTATACAAATAGATGATGTATTACAGAATTGTACAGATACCCATGTCTTTTGATTAGAGCCTTTAATTCATTTGCATTTAAAGTAATTATTGATAAATAGGTAGTTATTGCCATTTTATTATTCATATTTCTTCTCCTTTCTCCTTCTCCTTCTCCTTTTCCTTCTCCTTCTGGAAATCCCTTTAATATTTCTTGTAATCCTTGTTTGGTGGTGATGAACTCCTTTAGTTTTTTTTTTTCTGGAAAGTTCTTTATCTTTTATTTGATTTTAAATGATAGTCTTGCTGAGAATAATAGTGTTGGGTGTAGGTCCTTGTGTTTCATCCCTTTGTGTATTTTGTGCCAATCTCTTCTGGCCTGGAAAGTTTCTGTTGAGAAACCAGCTGATGGTCCTGTGGGAGCTCCCTTGTAAGTAACTAATTGACTTTCTCTTGCTGCTTTTAAGGTTCTCTCTTTGTCTTTAATCTTAAGCATTTTAATTATAATGCTTCTTGGTGTTGGCCTCTTTGAGTTCATCTTGTTTGGGACTCTCTGCACTTGCTGGGCTTATATGTGTATTTCCTTCATCAGGTTATGAAACTTTTCTGTTATTATTTCTTCAAATATATCCTCAATCCCTTGCTCTCTCTCTTCTCCTTCTGGTACCCCTATCATGTGAATGTTGTTACATTTGATGTCCCAGAGGGCACTTAAATTGTCCTCATTTTATTAGATTCGTTTTTCTTTTTGTTGTTCTGATTGGGTGTTTTGTGTTACTTTGTCTTTCAAATCACTGATTTGATCCTCCACTTCACCTAATGTGCTTTTGATTCCTACTAATGTATCCCTGATTTCAGTTATTGTATTCTTCATTTCTTACCAGTTCTTTTTTTGTGGTTTCTATGTACTTTTTTATGGTTGCTATCTCTTTGTTTAAGTTCTCACTGTTTTCCTTTAGCATCCTTATAACTACTGACTTGAACTCTATATCTGGTAGGTTGCTTGCCTCCATTTTGTTTAGTCCTTTTTTCTGGAGTTTTCTCCTGTTTCATTTGAGGCATGTTTCTTGGTTTTCTCATTTTGGCTGACTTTCTTGTTTGTTTCTATACTTTAGGTAGATGTGCTATGCCTTACAGTCTTGGCAGTGTGGCCTTATGTATTAGGTGTCCTGTGGGGCCCAGTGGTAGAGTGTGTGGATTGTGTATGCCTTCCTGTTTAGTTGAGTGCTTGCCCAGTTGATACAACTGAGGGGGTGGAATTGGTGCTCAGGCTGACTAGCTGTGAAAATTGGACATGCTCACAGTGCATGAGCTGCTGTGTGGGCACTGATTTCTGGCTATCAGATTTGCCCCAGCAGGCTCGTGTGCCTCCCAAGTCCACCCATTGGGTATGCCCCTTAGGGGCCTAATTAGGTGGTGCTCTGTTGTGGTCTGAAGCCAACCTCTGGGTGTGTTTTTTCTGGGGCCTCTTGATAGGGGTTTCCATGCAGTCTAAAGTCAGCTGCTGCCTATGACTAGCTTAGGGCTACTTGGTAGGAATTACAAAGTTAGGTGTTGTTGGCTGCTGCCTGTGCTGGTTCTGGAGTTCATGCTGCAAACTAAGGCCAGCTCTCACCCGTCCTGGGCATGGGCTGGGGTAGCTCAGAAAAAATCTCTTTGTACCTCAAGGCCTGTTGATGTCTGCTGGCTGCCAGCAATAACCAGCTGTTGAAATAGCCTCGTGCAGTATGCACGGTGGGTGAAGTGGGGTCTCAGGGAGTCACCAAGTGGGACAAGTGGTGTTCATCAGTTTAATGCACATTCAAATTTTGTGACAGTGCTAAGCTTGGGATTACTTAGCAAAGGTACAGAGCACACCTAGGTTAGCTGCTGCCTGCCTAGAGCCTGAGGACCTTTGAGAGTTTTTAAAGAAAGTCTAGAGCATGGGCCAGTGCTGGCTGTCTGCCACTAAAAGAGCCTGTCTGGATGCATTAGTTGGTGAGGTGAGGTCTTAGGGAGTCATCAGGTTGGAGTGAGTGGTGTTCTCCAGGCTAATGCAGATTCAGATTTGTTCATGTGGGAAGAGGGCTCAACACAAGGACAATGGTGGCTGTCCCTTCAGCCCTAGCCCTGAAGACACATAACTCAGTCTCTCCCAGTATTTCTGTGGTACCTCCTGAGCTAGTGTCCCTATGCTGGAGCCCAGTGTTCATGCTTGCAAGTGAGTGAGTTTGTACGCAGTTCCTTTTAGAGGATGCCTGGGTTTCTAGCAGCCTTTTATCTCACCCTGATGGATTGAACCTCTGCTGATTTCCACAGCCAACTGGTTTGGGATCTCCTCTTCCCAACACTGGTGCTCCGGTTGGGGAGGCCAGGTTTGGGCTGGAACCCCTGCCTCAGGGGGGACCTCTGCAGCTGAGATATCATTCCTGATTCTCAACTACCACATGTGGGTGTGTGGCCAGCTCACTTCACATCTCTGCCTCTCCTACCAATCTTGTCATGGCTTCTTCTTTATATCCTCAGTTATAGAACTTATGTTCAGCTAGCTTTCAGATGGTTCTCCAGGTTGATTATTCTATAATTTAGTTGTAATTTTGATGTGGCCTTGGGAGAAAGTAGCTTTTACGTGCTCTACCATACTGACCAGGATTTGGTTCTATTTTTATTCACAGTCTATTGGTTCTCAGTGATTCTTGTCCATTGTGAAAAGTAGGCTAACATCATCCTTAACCTTCCAGAGAGTTGGCACCACCATCTTGTTTTGAAGGAAAGAAGATTCTACAACTTGTGTGCACTAGTGTAGGTGTTTATCAAGCCTGCATTTCCACAATCACAGCTGAATTATAGTACCTAATTGTTTTCACTGACATGAATTATCAAAATATCTGTGGAATAAATGCCATAGCTTTGTTTCTGTCCATAATCTTTCATATTGTACCTGAAGCTCATTTATTTCATTTTCCAGGTAAATGTTCTTCAGAATTAGAAATAGCTTTAGTAGAGATAGAACCACAATGTAACATGGCTGACCTAACTTACATAGATATGATTATCCAACAAGGTAAATTATGTCTTCCGAGTAAAACAACTCTAAGGAAACCTGACAAAATCAATATATAACAGAAATATCATACTAGTACTTTGATCACAACATTATGAAAAAGTTCAATTATATTGTCTTTCTGAGTTCTGCCCCTTTCTCAATTAATTTACTAGGGATTCTTGGTGCCTTTTTAGTTAATTTGTATCAGACAACTTAACTACAAACACTGTGGATTTATTCTGACTAGGAAAGAGAAAAAATCTGATGCTTGAATTTTGGGTAACCTTTCTGGAGTCAAGGTTCAAAAAGTTGGGAAAAACAGTATGTCTTACAATTTGAATCACAGAATAGCACAGGGTTTTCTATGTACTGGTCTTTTAGAGTACTCATATCTTTATATTACATAATGCCTCTATTTTTGCTTCCAATACAAATATATACTCTGAGTATAATTTCATCAAGTGTAGACATACTTTTATTATGATATGGTCAAAAGCAGCTCTCTTCTTCCCATAAATTTACATTGTTTTTCATTGATATTTAGGTAATGACTAAATGGGAGTGGGTGGTGGGGATGATTTGCAAAACCAACATGATTCGTGGCATAACAAGTTGGCCATAGGAAGAGTAGGAAATGGAAGAAGAGTGTGCTGCCCTTTGAATACATTCCAGGTTTCATGCTGTCTTGGGCTCACCCTGTAGTGCAAGCAGGCTATGGTTGGGAATCTTCTTCACTGCACCAAAGAAAATAGTATTGACTTTTGGAGAGCACTCTTCAGAAAGATGGCAGCAGTGACTCAGGCAGTCATTATGACTTCTTGTGTGCTGGGTGCATGCATAAAGGTCATAAGACCCAAGTACTTTATAATTTCCAAATGAGCAATTTCAGCACAGGAGCTCAAAATTACAGGGCAAATTACCATTGCTTTAAATGTTAATTCTTACACTTTTTAAAAAAAGATTTTATTGGGGAATTAGGGAAGGGGAACAGCATTGGGGAATTGGGGAAGGGGAACAGCTAAGTTGTTGTCCTTCAGTCTGAATTGTGGAGGGCACAGCTAGCTCAGCTTCAAGTTCAGCCGCCATCAGGCCACCTGTTGCCATTCCATGCGGGAGGTGAACTGGAAACCTTGTTTTTCAGAGTGCACACTCTAACCACTGAGCAATCTGAGCCATCTGGCTACCCGTCGGCAGCTCAAGGCAGCTCAGCTCAAGGTGCCAGGTTCAAACTTAGTTGCTGGTAGGCGTAGATCACCATCCCCTGTGGGAGTTGAACTGGCAACCTTGTTGTTAGAAGCATGTGCTCTCACCAGCTGAGTCATCCTGCCACCTGTTGGCAGCTCAGTGGCAACTCAGCTCAAGCATAGCTCACTGGCCCATGTGGGAATCAAACTGGAGAACCTGTTGCTCAGAGCTCGTGCTCTTAACCTACTGAGCCATTCAGCTGGCCCCATTTTTTTACACTTTTTAAATCAACCATGTATATTTATTTCTGTGTTGGTTTTCTATATGCTCTCTGCTTCAGTGGGAGTTAAGAGCACAAGGTGGGCCAAGGCATGGGATTAAGAAATAAACATAGGAAGAAAGAGATTAAAGTATTTGAAAACTTTATCAAGTCATGTACAATAAGGCCTTATTATTTTAAATTTCACTAATTAAAAATTTATGAAAGCTCAGCGAGGACTAGGTTGAATTTTACATCTGTACTATTCATGAAAAAAGTATCGGCTGAATAATAATGGTAATTAAATTACACAGGATGTATTTGATATATTTAAATTAAACTTCTAAAAAGATCCTTTAGGAAAAGACAAGTTTTTTTGTCTCTTGAATCAAAACCTATATTCTTGTAATCTCTACTCATTAGGCCTATTTCACCATTTTGAAATCAAAAGGACAAGGTTAATCCCTTTTCCATGTGAGAGTCCTTCACATTTTTAAAAATAGTTAGCATGTTTCCCTTTATCTTCTTTTTTTTCAAGCTAAAGTTGTCCCAATCCTTCAACAATTACTTTTATGACATGATAATAGGTTCCCTCACTATTCTGTCTTTTGCCTATGGATATTTATCAATATTTTATTGATCTTGATAATTCAGATGTGATCTGACCAGTGTGGATGACAATGGCATTATTCCTTGTTTTGATACAGGCTGTTATTTTAGCAGTCTAGGATTGCTAGTATTTTTAAATAGCTTCATTATATTGTTAATTGATGTCAACCTTGGATTTAACTAAAGCATGTCAGTTCTTTTTGCAAAATGTTTGCCCTATAACAACTCACTATCCATGTATCAATATTCTTCCACTAAACTTGCTTTTATCTCTTTTTCTTTAATCCCTTACCACATCCCAATTCCTGCTTCTTCCCTGCTTGTTTATTTGCTCAAATCTGGAATATGATCTTGCCCACATATTCAGTGCTCTCACTGTTACCTACTTAAGGCAATTACACCAGTCTGACCCTTTTCCGCATACACCATACTATACATAGACCTTTGTGGATGATTCTCTTCCCTCGTAAAGTTTCCCATACTGACTTCTTATTTATTTCTCCAGAGATGAGATTTAAATTCAAGCAATAGAGAATCCAGTTTGAATAACTGTGTGATAGAAATTTAAAAATTCAAAATAAAACTGTATAAATAAATTATACTACATATACATGAAGTATTATGCTGCTTTAAAAATATAGCTCAATCTTTATATAATAAAAAGAAAGATTTCTACAATATATTATTACATAGAAAAAAGCTGCAAAATAGCATTTATAGTGTAATTTCATATTTGTATAAAAATACATATTTGTACTTATACAGAAAAAATTAGAAGGCATTGGCAGTGGTTTTCTCTCATCTGTAAGGTTACCAGGAACTTTTACTTGCACTGTTATTTATCTATATGTTTGGGTATTTTACAAGAAGCAGGTATTATTTCTTGTAAGTGCAAAAACAATAAAGGTTAAAAAATACAACTCATGTTATCCTCCCAGAGCATAAGCTCCTGACAGACAAGGATGACAGATGACTGCAGCTCTATATGCTGCCTGCTGCCACAAATGAGAGATCTTTTAATAAACACAAATTTTATAGATCTTTTTATAGATCTTTTGTTTCTTGAACCATGTGAAGGTATTACCTATTCAAAATCACACTGATTTTTTAATGAGCTTGGGTTTGGGGCCTTTTGGGCTGTGAGATTTGGTCACCTTGCTGAGAAAGTCACAACTGTGGCTTAACACTCCTGTATCTTTTATCATGCAGAGTTTCTCTGTATATGCTTGAGCATGTGGCTTTGCACTTGAGAACCCCTGGGAGAGTGGTCACCTCAGTACATATGAGTAGGCAATCCAAAAACACCTTTTATTTGTTTTCATAACTAATTTATTATACTTTGACTGTTCCCTGTTGCAGCTGACCAAAAAGAGTAAATATGAGTTTGAAGGACAAAAAAGAAATAAACATTTTTTCTCTGGAGGCAGAGCTAAAGCAGGCATTGGTGTTTGTAGGAGGTGAGGTTTGTAACAAAGCTTTGGCTTTGTAAAAATAAGTTTGCTGTTTTAGCAGCTTCAGAATTGTCCTCCACTCTGTGTGAACTGTAACATGCCCAACTTTGCAGTACTGAAAGCTAACTTTTATTTGAGCAGAAAATTATCTCATCTTGATTCCTGACCACTGTTGCTATCCACCTTCTACTTCGTTCTTATTTTAGAGTGGGAGTTACTACATAGATAATTGGGTGAATGCTAGATTGTCATCTGTATTCAACCAAGATAACATAATAGCATGACAATAGAGGAGTGGTGAGGTGATTATGGATGAAGAAACTGGGCCAGAGCTATATGAATCCAATCCTACTGACTGGTTATTGGGCTCCTCTTGCTAAACAAGGAGGCTATCTTGGTAAAGGCTGGCATAGGGATTTTGTGCCTACCATCCAGGTTCCACTTCAGTACCAAAGGATTTATTCCGTTAGCTTCAAGGGAAAGTTGTTGGCTGAAGAGTAGCTGCCTAGCTTAAGGTTATACACCCTTCCCAGGGCAACCTGAATTAAATGACTGGTTGTTAAGGGGAATAAAGATGTAACCCCTTTACCCCAAATGGGATAACTCTAAAGGGCCACCCCAACTTCAGATTTTCCTGAAGGGTAATTTGAGACCTTGCTATGACTGCAACACAGCTCATATCCTTCTGCCCAAACCTGATTGCTTCTTTTCCTCCCACAAATATTGATAATGAAAGTATGACCCAATAAACTTTTGCATACAAATTTCCATCTCAGACCCTGCTTCTAGGGGACTCCATATGTAACTATAAAGTTGACTTCATGACATGGAAGCTGATACAAAAAGATCTCACATCTACAGTTGTCAAAACCATTTTCACAGGGGAAAAGAAGGCCAGAATTTTGTTCAATGTACAAATAAGATAAAAAACTACTCCATGCTGAGCAAATTGAGTATTTGCTCTGAAAACATAGAAGAATAAGAAATAGGATTTTGACATACAGAAGTTGGTAGTGAAAATACACAAGAAAATATAGTTGAAGATAATTTTCTTCTTTCTGCTTTGCATATTCCAGCAGGGGTTCTCACCACCTGTTGTTGCTCATGAACCTATACCAGATCTCCCAGAATCACACCATTTGTATTCCTGACATAGTTTCTAGCAGTCCCCCAAATGATGTGGGTCTCTGATGTTGACAAATGGGCTTCTCATGAGTGTTGACATTTATAGCTTTCTGTGCCTCCCTGGGATTCTCAGAGGATTTTCCATAAAGCTTCAAAAGGGATTGCTGACCCTCTGGAAATGTTCCAGAGAGGCAAGTTGGTCTTTCCCAGAGGGTAATTTAATATTTGTTCCACTGGCCTTTGCTAGAACTGCCTTTTATGTATTTGCAGGTTGAAAAGACAGTTCCAAATGGGCCCATGAAAATTCTTGTGGTTTGCACTTTTCAGTCATAGAATTACAACATTATAACATAGAAGGACTTTTACAGATGACACAGAACAGTAGGATAGAATTTTTAAAGCTCTGGAAATTTATTTTTTCAAATGAAATATTTATGGAAGCCTGATATATGAGATAGATAAAAGTGAAGTTGCTCTGGTTTGGGGGGTGGGGTGGTGGTGTTGGTTAGAGAGGATAAGTGGCTTTCCCAAGATCAGACAGCTAGGTTAGAGTCAGAAGCAAGACTACAAAAGCAGGGTCAGGACTAGGGTGAGGCAAGAGAAGCACCTGGGGTACAAAAGGTTTTTTGTATCTATTTTCCCAACTGTATTGAAGTATAATTGACACATAAGAATTGTATATATTTAAAGTATATAACTTGATATTTTGATATACATATATGTTGTGAAATGAAGCTAATGAATATATCTAGCACCTCACATAGTTACCATTTTATTTTTTTGTGTGTGGTGAGAACACTTTAATATCTACTGACTTTGCAAATTTCAAGTATATGATACAGTATTATTTACTGTAGTCACTGTGCTTTACACTAGATCTTTAGAACTCCTTCACCTTACAAAACTGAAATTTTGTACCTGTTGACCAGCATCTCCCCTTTCCCCTACACCCTCTAGAAGGTACTTTCTGAGGGTTGTGCAAATGTAGCCTTACTTGCTTCACCCTAGTTCCTGCCCTGGAAGCAAGTCTATTCACTTCCAATTTAGTGCTCTTTTATTTATATTTATATTTTTATTTTTAAAAATATTTTTATTGGGGAATTGGGGGAAGGGTAACAGACAAGTTTCTGTCCTTTTTTTCTTTGGTTCTTCAGTCTAGTTGTGGAGGACGTTGCTTCATTGGCCCAAGTTGGCACCATCATTGCGCTCTTCCCAGGTGAGGCAGATCAGTCGCCAGCTTCTGGACGGCCGCTCACTG
>NW_017731631.1:1449500-1484668 GCF_001890085.2 Hipposideros armiger
CTCTTTTAAATACATCATGCTACCCAGTTTACTTTATAGGTCTCATTTCAGGATGCCCCTTGGCAATGTTGTGAAGTGAACAGAGCTTGTCTCTTTGTGTGCCCTTTCATTTTCTTGATGATACATAAGATGGTGATGGTCCCTGTCTACTCAGTACCCAGCTAGGCCTACCACCACAATTCTGCTTTTTTTTCCTTCCTTACTCACATCAAAAATTACCTGTCCTATGTTCCATTCTCTTAGCAGTCTGTCCTTTTCCAGGTGTCAGCCTAAGAATGTATAATGGCTCAATGTGTTACCCCTCCAGCTAACATAGCTGCATGTTAACAATGGCCTTAACACAAGTCAGTTTGGAAGGAAAGGAAAAGAAGATGTTGAACATTGCTTTGGGTGGTCTGTTCATTTCATGAAGTCATTTGGATGATGGATGTGAAAGTTGGTGATGTGTTTTATGATCTTTAGGCTACAACACTTAACAAATGAATAGCTGATAACTTGTGGGTATCTCAGGGGCAGGTGATGGAACAGGTCCCCAGAGGGTTATTAGTATCCATCCTGCCTATGTTACTCTACTGAATTCAGATGAAGAAAGCATTACTCTATTTTTCTGCATTTTCACTTACCTCTGTGGCTGTCAACTTTGGTTGTATATTGTAATTGCCTTGGGAGCTTAAAAGATTAATGTACAGTCCTCACCCTGGACCAATTAAATCAGAATCACTGGAAGTGATTGCTAGCATTTGTTTTGTTTTATCTTAAATTACTTGAGTCCTTGAGTGGTTCTCATGTATAACCAGGGTTGAGAACCACTAACCTAAACCAATACAAATGAGATATATAAACACAGATCTGTTTTCTTAGGTGTCTTTTTTGACTGGAAGAAAGGTTCTAAATGAGAAAATTATGATTCAAGAAGGGTCATATATCATCTAGAAATAAGCAAACAAAGGCACAGAGGCAAGAAGAGAAGATACAGGGCAGGGTTACAAATCGCTTCTTCTGTGGTAGATGAGGAATCTGGGAACAATGAGTAAGTGGAAAGCAGACCCTAATGCACTCAAAGCACTTTACAAATGGCTTTCTTCTTCTGAGATAGCATCTGTGTTTTTCTCGTAAGTATAAAATTAATATGTGCTCATTTTAGACATTTGAAAAGACACAAAAAGTTTAAAAATAAAATAAAAGTATAGGTGACTCTATTCCTCTGAATAACCACTGTTAACTTTCGATGTATTTCTTTCCATTCTATTTTATATAAATATACTGTATATTTTTTATTTTAGTAAAATGGATTTTACTATTTGTGTCCTGTTTTTAAAAAATCAATCATTATATCTTGAACACTTTCTTTTTCTTTTTTTTTTAAGCTGAGTCATCTTGCCACCAGCTGGCAGCTCAGCAGCTGCTTAGCTCGGGCCGGGAATCGAACCGCTGTTGCTCAGAGCTCAAACTCTTGAGCGAGCTCGTAACAAACTGAGCCACTCAGCCAGCCCTTGAACATTTTCTTATGTTATTAAATGTTTTCAAAACATGATTTTAATGGCTACGTAATATTCCATCTTATACACATACTGTAATTTATTTAACCATTTCTCAATATGAACATTTTAATTGTTTCCAATTTCTTTGTATTATAAATAATGCTATGATAACAATACTCATACAATATCTCTAATGTCCATAAGATAAATATCTAGAGATAGAAATATCAGACCAAACATTTATGGACATTTTTAAGGCTTTTAATACGTATTGCCAAATTGCCCTCCAGAAAGATTGTTCCACTTTCTGTTCCCATCACCAGAATAAGAGAGTACTTGCCTCTCTACCTCCTTATTAGCACTGAGTAATATATTTGACCATTTGATAGGGGAATATGAAAAGATTATGCTTTTTGTTAGCATTTCTTTGATTATTGGTAAAATTAGTGACTTTTATTTTTGTATCCATGTTTATTCTTTATTTTTATTTTATTTTATTTTTTTTAGCTGAGCCATCCTGCTACCTGTTTTCAGCTCAGCAGCTGCTCAGCTCAGGCTGGACTCGAACCGCTGTTGCTCAGAGCTCAAACTCTTGAGCGAGCTCTTAACCAACTGAGCCACTCGGCCGGCCCGTCTTTATTCTTTATTTTATTTTTTATTTTAAAAATTCCCTGTTTTCCTTTGTCCACATTTCTATTGTCATGTTAATGTCTTTCTTATTGATTTAGAAGAGCCTTCATACATTAATAATAGTGTCTGTAATATATGTCACATATATTTTAATTCAGTTTATGGGTATTTGACATTTAGTGTTGTTTGTGATACATATTGATGAACCAAAGTTAAACATTTTTTAAAATTAATATTTTCATTCATCAAAAAATTATGTGAGAATAAGGCAAATGAAAATTTATCTTCTGGTCTTGTTCTAGTGCTCACCTGGTCTTTAACCCCAACCTTATGTGAACCACTCATTCCATTTCTCAGAACTTCTTTGGTCTCTGGAATTTTAGCCAAATTTCTCTTGTATATCATGGCAAAGTGAGTGAATGGAAGAAGCTACATATGGAATGTAAAGGTAGTTTCTGAGACACAAGAGAAGAGCAGAAAAATAGAGGCAGAGAGAGGAAAGAGAGAGAGATGATACACCTAATTCAGTTATATTGTGTTATATTTTGCCATACCTGGCTTCCAAGCTCACACTCTTCTTTCTCCTTGTCAGTGACTAAAATTACTCTGATATATGCAGGTGCTCAGGGAAGATGGCATCATACATTTTTCTATGTGTTTCTTCTTGACAGGGAAGGATCCAGAACACAATGTTGTGTAACTACCTGAAGACACCCAGGGTTTTTCAGGATGCATGCTGTGTAACTGTAAGTGAATGCTTAATGGAAACATAGTCAGGATTCTCTGGATAATGGCATATCTCTCACCAGTTAATCACCACCTTTGAGCTGAGCTAGAGTTATGGGACTGGGAAGGTTTTGTGATTGCTTGTTCCCTTGTTTATTTCTCACACTGTCTCAGATGCCCTCTGCCTCCAAAGCAGCTGCTTTTTTCCTGACTTCCCTATTTCTGTCAAATTTCCTAGTTATCAAACCTGAGCATTATCTTTGATTCTTCCATTGCCCTAAGCAAACATAAAGTCAAATTAATTAATCTTTTATCTGTCATTTCCTTTATTTACATTCTTATTACTATCAGCTATTTTGAAGTTATTATTGGTGTTTTATTGGGCTACTGCAACAGTCCTACACCTTCCATGCTAGCTGCTCACAAGCACCAGCTTTAACTTTCTTACTCTTTTGATTATGTAACAGTCATGCTCATTCTCAAAAATCTTCAAAAGTTTTTATTTGCTCCTAGGATAAAGTTCAGAGGAGGTATTATAAATGTTTGAACTTGCTTTCAAACTAGGATTTATCTACGAGGAAAGTCTCAAAGGGCTTATTAAACTGGGTGAGCTTGTGGTTCTTCCTTTCCAATTTTGTAACTCAGTTTCTTCAATATTTTATTTTTAGGGGTCCCTTGAGGATTGTATTAATAGGTACTGTCAGACACTGTTTGGAGGGTAGATCAAGAACACTCTTTCTAGATATTAGACAAATGGAGGCCAAGATTTAGAGAAATGTAAAGATAATCTGAACAAGGAACAGATAGAGAAAACATCTTTCTAAAAATTTTTGCTCACTCTCATTGTGCTTAATTAGTGTTTCACTTGGAAATTGACACTGTAGCTAGATCTATGGGCATAAAGCAGAGATGTAAACAAAGCCAGCCCCACCATTAGGCACAGTCTTCTTGGCCACCAATGGCCCAGATTGCTAAGAAGGTTGCTCCGATGTTCATTGCAGCTGTATGTATGATGGTTAAGACATGGACACAACCAAGTTTCCTTCCACGGATGATTGGATAAGGAAGATGTGGTAGATATACACAATGGAATATTATTCTGTCATAAAAACGATGAAATAGTGCCATTTGCAACAACATAAATAGATCTTGAGATTATTATGCGAAGTGAACCAAGTCAGACAGAAAAAGTCGAGAACCATAAAATTTCACTGATATGTGGGATATAAAACTGAAAGTGACAAAGCCACAAAAAAACCAAATAATGAAATGAAAACTCATAAACATAGGCAACAGAGGTGGTAGATGAGGGTAAAAGGGATCAAATATATGGTGATGGAAGGGGAACTGACTCTGGGTGCTGAACACACAATGTGATATGTTGATGATGTATTACAGAATTGTATACCTGAAACCTATGTAACTTTACTAACAATTGTCACCCTAATAAGCTTCAAATGAAAAAAAAAGAAGGTTGTCTGGCCAAGATGGAGGAAAAAGTCTAGACCTGCAGACTAGAGGGAAGCTAATTGGCCCTGGCAGCCATCAAAATAATAACATTGGCTTCATTTAGCCAGAGGATGTAACCAACTGAGCTAACTAGTTGCAGAGGACAAATAACCATATGGGCACGACTGAATTTAAGAGTGCTTCAGCAAACTAGAACCTGGGAGGTTTACAGATGGAGAGTCCTGAGTAACTTAGACTTAAGATGCAGACTCCATTGATGGACTTCTGGAGAATTGCACTGGCTAGGAATGTACTTGAATAAAATGAATCTAATTAGGAGCTATGATGTACAATAGCTAGTCATCATAATGATGGGCTTAGTGGAGGGACTAGTTGACCATGCCCAGAATGCTTCTGTGCTCATTTAGGCAAAATACTTAGTGTCAGAACTTAACAAAATGGCTAAGTGAGTTCCTCTTGGCTGGAAATTTGATCCCACTGGCAATGTGCTACATCTTATGTATCATTTTGAAGGAGAGGTGGAGTTGTATGGTCCTGTGCAGATGGAAGTATTTATTAAGCTCTCCAGGAGAGTTAAGTAACCAGTTTAGGAGGGCAGGGGCAGTGGACAGTTAATGATGGATATTTTTTTAGCTGGGAAACCTCACCAGAGCCAGCAATAGGCCAGACCAGCAAAATTTGTTCTTTTTTTTGTTTTTTTAAAGATTTTTATTGGAGAATTAGAGAGGGGAGTAATGTTGGGGAATTGGGGAAGAGGGCATTGTGTTTTTCCAGGACTCATCAGCTCCAAGTCAAGTACCTGTCCTTCAGTCTTAGTTGTGGAGGGCACAAGCTCAGCTCTAAGTCCAGTTGCCTCTATCAATCTAGTTCCGGGGGGGGGGAAGGGGAGGTGTAGTCCACCATTCCATGCGGGAGTAGAACTGGCAACTTTGTTGCACACTGAGCCATCTGGCCACCCGTTGGTAGCTCATGGCTGCTCAGCTCAAGATGCCATGTTCAATCTTAGTTGCTGGGGGTTGCAGCCCACCATCCCATATGGGTGTCAAATTTGCAACCTTGCTGCTAAGAGCACACACTCTCACCAGCTCAGCAGCTGCTCAGCTCGGGCTCAGCTCAATGGCCCATGTGGGAATCGAACCAGCATACTTGTTGCTCAGAGCTCGCATTCTTAACCAATTGAGCCATTTAGCCAGCTCCGCAAAACTTGTTCTTATGTAGAGCCTGGGGAACGTAGGTGTGAGACTATTCCATATTCCTAAGTAGGCCTACTTTTAAAACCATTTAAAATTTGCCAGTGTGTTCTAAGACACTGTTTGACAACACCCTTAGGCCATAAGACATGTTTATATTTTGGATCGAAATCACATAATCATAATGATCTAGAATTTTCATAGGGGAACCTTCCCATTTGCAGTGTTTATAGGTCCACAAATATCAGTGCAACAGAGCATCCCCTAAACCAAATACAAATGTTCCTTAAGGTTTATTTTGAGCAAAGAACACATCAGCAGCAATGCTAAAGACAAAAGGATTGAGGAATTGTTTCAGAAGAGAAACAAGACAGTGAATATCTCCAGCAAATTTATGTTTCAACAACCCCAGAAGTTATACACCTTGTACCTCAGAGGAGAAATGAACTTACTCTGTCCCTCACAGCATTGTTGCACTAATGACATCTGGGGTCTATTTAAGGGGTACATTGTTCTTCACTGAGGAGCTAAATAGTAAAAAAAAGCGTAATTTTTTTTATAACCTTAAGGGTATGGAAACTGCCCAGCTTAATTGGCCCCACTTGGATAGAAGGTTGTTTTTTCCAGCATGAAATAAATGAATTGTGCCTTGGATAATGTAGCTGCTTCTGTTGTCTTAACCACTGATGCAGATCACAGTATGAAAGATGTGGCAGCAGCATCCATCCAGAGCCACTGTGCAAGTGGATTTGATGAATGGAGTGGATGAACCCAAAATGAGTTTGGCCTGCATGATTGGTTTCAGGAAGCAGGGCAGGTGCCCAGGAAGGCTTATTCAAGTAAAACCAGATCCCAAGAAAGATAGTCTATGCCAAGGTCCACATTTGCCATGCCCTCTGCACAGCTCTGGTTATACTAAAGAATTATTTTAGCCTCAATATAAAAGGATGTTATTGCTAACTGCTAAGAAGAGATGATGTGTCACAATCTCTTACTCTAAGCAGCACAGTTGGGTTTAATTCATTTAGAAAGATGGTATATGTTCTTGCTACTTAAAGTGTGGCCCTCGGATCAGCACATCAATTATAGAAGAAGACCCTAAAGATATACTCGACACCTTTGCTATTTAAAGTATGGTCCATGAACCAGTGACATTAACATCATAAGGCTGCTTGTTAGAAATGCAGACTCTTAGGTTCTACACCAGACTTAAATGAAACAGAACCAGCATTTCATTTTAACAGGCTCCCCAAATGATTCATAAGCACATCAGAATTTAAGAAGCACTAGTCAAGTCATGATTATATATCTAGTGAGAACCAGTTACCACAGTTTGGCTGTTAAACACAGATGGGTGATTCAGAAGAAGGAAAAGCCCAGGATTTTGTAGAGGTTAAAATGAGAAGTGAACAGTACAGGGCTGGGAGGGGACAGGGCATGAATTGAGAAAGGTTGAAGAGTGATTCACTTGCTTAACCTAGGCCCAGGACAAGCCTCTTGACAACATGCTAAGAAATTTATGCTGGTGGCTCTATGAATACTGAATAGCAAGTCAGGGTTCTCAGCTACTAGGGATATTGCAAGGCACCAACCAAGACAGACCCATGGAATGTTCTAGCATTACTGAGTTGGAAGGTACTCTTTAGTATTCAATCCAAATGGGTGGCCTAATCTCATCTATTACTTTGTTTTCTGTCTTGCCTTTCCTGTCAGCCATAGAGGCTCAAAAGGGTCAGTAGCCAAAGAATTCTTGGCAGGGATATTATAGAGCATAGTGTCTCCAAATACAGGTATGGTATGAAGGGCTGCACTGCACATAGGGAAGACCTTGGACTGAATCCTGTGGAACTAAAGATCCGGAGGTCGGTATCCAGCTTTATCTGCCTATGAAGCATGGAGACTGTAGATAGCTGATGGGGAACTCTCAAACCTGCTCAGATGTAGGGAATAGGGAGTAAAAGACATCAGAGGAAGAACTGCAGTATTGTTACCCCTCAGTTGTGTGTTTGTTCTACCTGAAATTCTGGTATTCAATTCTAGTTTTTTAAATGCTCCATAAGTTTTGCATCTGGTGATTGTTGCCAAAGAACGAATTCCATAAATCCCATATCAAATCCTGCCAACTTGAAGACATCTAGTTCTTGAACCAACCACAAAGCCAATATGACAATACAAAGATAAATGCTATCCTATTTGTATCCCCCTCCTTACACACACTCCAGCCCCAATTCAGTCAATAAGTTCTATGAAGTTATGCAAAATTGTATAGCTGATGAGATATTTACATTGATGAAAATTCTGATGTTGGCTTTCAAGGCACCCCAAGGTTGTTTCAAGGGTGAAGGTGCTGTGAGGACTTTATCCTGATTTTGCTTAATGATGGCTGCTTTAAAAATGAAAGCTTCTAAACTGTTTCCTGTCCCTAGAGCCTGACAGTCTCCTGTGGCATTTTAATTTGAGCTTTTTAGATTTGAATAGAATAAATGAACAGGGGAGGTTAATTATCCTAATTAGAAAAGAAGTTAAGCCATGGTCCTTCTAGGTCAGGCATTTGGACAAACCTCCCCTGGCTCCAATCTTTGGGCATTAACTTGTCTCTTGAATGCCAGAGGTTACACAAAACATCCTCCCCAATCTTCTGCCGAAGTCCTCAGAGCAAGACAGAGGAGAATTATTTTCAGGAAATGGTGTGTGATCAGCCCGTGCCCCATGGCCAGAACGAGGATTGTCTAGAGGTAGCAGATATGTGAGCACAACTGGATGGGTACAGATGTATTTGTTGATCCAACCTCAGGCTCCTCCACTCTGTAGTGACAAGCAAGTTTAATGTAGCTTGGAGAAATACTGCTGTTGTGATCATTTTTAAAGATATGCATCATTCCCTGAGCCTCTTGATATCCTCTCTTCAGCTGGCTGAGAATGTTGGGATCTTCATGGAAGGTCAACACCTCTGGCACTCTGCTGGTAATTTTTGGATCAACATTTTGTTGTTGGATTTATTGATTCCTAGATATAACACCCTCTTCTTCCTCTTTTCCCATGCACCATCTATTCTCTGAAGAGATCAGCCCTGCTCCCAATCTCTAACATGCTTCAGATGATGTATGTAAAAGTTCTTAGCACAGTGTCTGGCACATAGTAGGTGTTCACTAAATATTACTTTATCCCTTCCTCCTACTAGAAAAGAGTGTGTCTGGAACACAGCCACAATAGTCCCTTGTTTTGATCTCTGAGCCTTACATTTGATGTACGATATCTGGCCAATTTGTGATTTAGTGACATAAAGGGAAGCACAAATCCTCAGAAAAAGCTAAAGTAGTGACTGTATAATATTAAAGATCAAGCTTGCCAATTAGCTAGACATACCCAACAGATATGTCTCGTACTTGCCTTTGAATTATCCACATACCCAAGGGATGAATAAAAATAGAAAGAACTTCAGCTCCATCTTTCAAAACAGGCCTCAGATTGTTGAATGATCAATCTGTGAATCTCTTACAATTTGCCTTATTCATACAGAATATTCCAAGAGCATTAACATCAATGACTCCTAACAGAATGATATATCAAGTAGATTTCTCAATAGACTACTTAGTTTACACATCCCTGCTTCCCTTGGCCTTCCATCTTCAGTCATCCTGTTTACCTGCTCTTTAAAATGTACTCTTTTTCATTATTTGCAAAAGGGACAAGTGACCAAGATCTGAATGGTACCTAATAATGGACACATTTAAATTCACTTATATTTAATTTTGGATTATTTTTATATTTTATAATTGAACATGTTTCTGCATGATATCAAAGTGAATTTAAATACAAAGGCCTGGTGCTAGAGGAAATGAGAAACCATCCCAGTTTCTTATACTTCTTTCTGGTACATTTTGTAGTCACAACTCTCTCCATGTTCCTGTCTCAGACTTCATAAAATACTCACCCATGTATAACTGCTCTCCCCCAAATCTTCCCTAGTGTAGAGGGGGTGATTATCAGTTTTGAAAGATGAGTGGGAAAGAAATAGAGGACGTTTGAGATACTGGGGGGGAGTTAGTAATTAAGAAAAATGGATGCTAATTGTCAAACTCAAAAGCAGAGTTAATATTGTGGATAACTAATCCCTATAATTGGGCAAGGAACAAATAGGAGACAAGTCTTCTGAAATATCAGTGTTTATTCTTGGTATAAGGAGTATCTTTAGGATCTGTGTAGGAAATGTTTATGTTGGGACATATAATTTATACAGATAATATAGTGCTCATGCAGTTATTTTTCTGATTTCTTGTTCTTGTTAATTTTTTGCTTTGTTTTGTTAGTTCCTAAGTCTTGGCATCACAATCTTTAGTAAGTGGAACATGTAGTCAGAATTGGCAGCAAAGATTTACTTTATGTTTGGGTGGGCATTGGTTTAAAACCAGGTCATCTGGTATAAACTTAATATGAATGTGAATTTTTCTTGGCCTCTTATAAGCTTAAATCCCAAATTTGATGACTGTTGCTCAAGAAAGCTTCTAGAGCCAGTTCCTCTCATGGGAAGAAGTATCCACGTGCTGAATTTATTTGGGGAGTGAATTATGTCCTTAGAAATATTTAATATTATAGAACTTCCAAGGTTTTCTTTTTTGTCATTGACAATTTATATTGTCACCATTTAGGAAAGGGATGACCAGAAGTGCATTTTGAACCTTCTGAGAGTTAGCAGATAAATTCTTAAGAAAATAAGACATTTTTGTTAAGACTGCCACCAAATCCCAAGACTGCCTTTGGCATTATTGACAGTAAATAAAATCATCCCTTTATTTATTTTATCTGATTTATTTCAAGACTCCCTTCTTGCCTTTCAATTAATAATACAAACTTAATTTCAAACTTGCTCTAGGCCAATATACCCTCTTGGAAGCAGTTATCAAACTTTCTTTTAATTTTTATTTAATAATTCTATGTTTGTCAGATGGACTTCTGTTCTCACATGGGAGTTGGCCTCATCAGCTCTCTTGAGAGATAGCCATCAAAGGGACTGTGCTAGTCTTCCACAGATGGGATCAGCAAAACCACTGCATTTAGTCAACTTGGGCTAACAGTCCTGAGACTGCCTTCCTGGCCTTTGGTACTTCAAAGGCACTGGATGAGAGAGAGAGCCTAGGAGGAACTATTTTCCTCTGATGTAGGACCTGGTAGAATTATGTATAATGACAAAAATGTAGAAGCCATGTAAGAGTTCACAGAGATGACATAATCGTAGAACATCAGAATGGAAAGGGAACTTAGGTATCATCTAATCTAATCTTTTTATTTTACTGATACACACTAAAGGCCAGAGGGGAAATTGGCATGCTCAAAGAATTGTAAAAGAAGGGAGAGGGGAACAGTGCCTTCCAGTAACATGTGTGGAATTTTCCAAGTACTTGAGTGCCTGACAGGAAGTCTTTGTTTTTACTGAAATGCTATTGAAAATATCTCTAACACATGCAAGTCTACTTTTCTTCCTTACTAAATATAAACAAGTGAATATTTTGGAATATTCCTGTGTGCTCAAGAATCTTGCAATATGTCAGGGTCATCATTCTGAACATAGGTATTCATGGCCCAGGATTGTAGAAATTGAAAGTGGAAGCAGTTAGCCAAATGTGTGCTGATGCTGGAGCAGGCCAAAAAAATTGTTGCTTTTACTAAATCTCTGATATTACCTGCTCTTAAAAAAAATCACTTGTTTGTTTTCTATAAACTCTGGGTAGAAATTCTGGCTATTTGAATATTCTGACCCATCAGGCTCTGATTGATTGATTGAAATTGTACTATAAAAAGATGGCTGAATGCTATTTTGGAAGCTGAAATTAGGGAAGGCACATGGTGTGCCTTCATTGGATTCTCCTTGGGCTTAGCACTAAAACTATGGCCTTTTGGGTTGTGAAAGATCCTTTCTACAGAGGAAGTGCCTGAAGCAGGATGCTCCTGGGGCATGGAAGTTGGAAGTCAGGGTAGAGGTGGGGCCGAAGAACATAGCCTTATTGCACAGTGGCACTAGACCAGTACTGACCCTGTCTGAAATCGGCAACTGCAAAGTGTGAAGCACAGATGAAGTCTGAGGGAAAAGGTGGGGCCTTTTAACCACAGTGCCTTCTGAGATATTCATTTCCTTAAAATGTTTAATAGTAAAATATGTGATTCTCATAAATGGATGACAGACCATTCCCAGTGGATGTCCCACTAGATTAATTATCCATTTTAATTCACATTAATATCCTTTCCTGTATACAACACATTGTTACCCAAACCATGGTGACAAATATTCCTTGGAAGTATCTTTTTATTTCTCTGGATAGTCAACTAGGGAGGACTAATCCTTCCTACTTAGACCAAAGCACTTCTCTGAAAACCAATGAGTGATTTTATGACTTGATTGGTTGGTCAAATGACAAACCTAGAGCTCACATTTTATTCTCCTGGAAAAAACAATAATATGGAAATTTGAGACTAGTAATGAACAGTTATTCATTTAGAAAGCCCTCATTAAAATCCCCACTACAGGGCCAGATGGGCCCATGTCCTTTTGGGGAGTCCACTTCATAGTTGATGTAGAGGCCTGACCACCGCATTGTATTTCTGAAACTGATGTTGAATAATACTGTATGTCAACTATAATTATATATACATATAACCTCGGGACATGGAGTAGAGTGCGGGAACGGATTCAATGGAATTGTAATAGATAAGCATGATATTGGGGGTGGGAGGGCAATAGATGAGGGGACGGGGGTTGTTACTTTGTGAGGGTGAAAAGGGTAACTATTGCATTGTTCTGTACACCTGAAACTAACAATAAAAAAAGAAAAAAAAATCCCCACTACATAAAAAGCTTTGTGCTAACAGGTACTGTGAACAATATAAAGATAAGTTTAAGGTGTAGGCAACACAGTGCCATGTGGATTGTCAACTTTGGTAAAGGTTTCCACTTCTTGTTCCAGTGAATTAAGTGGACTTTGCATGTCCAAATTGAAATTTGAAAGGAAATCAATATAATTATTTATTTGTGTGCAAGAATGAGTAATGCCAATTAAGGCCATTTAGATTTTCTGATTGTACTTACCACTGTAGTTTTCACTGTTTATTATTGTAGTAATTGTTTGTGTCAAAGTAATTTCTGAGGGAACATAGTGTAATTTATCTCACATCCCAGTTAGATGATCTGAATGGTTCAGCCTTTTGAATATTAGCAAGAGACACAAGCTATGAAATCGTTTGTGGAGGTAGGGTGGGAGATGGAGAGGATGCTGATAATGGGGGGGGAGGAAGATGAACCAGCTTGATTCATGAGCATAGGGTAAGAAAACATCATTGTAGACATTTATTTACATATTTTTCTCAAAATAAACTAACCAGGGGCAGCACAGGCTATAGAGAGCACAGTTCAGTAGTAAGAATGTTGAGCTGGAAGTCAGAAGTTGTGCAATCTAGTATGTCCTCTATATTGATCTAGTTGTGAGACCTTGAATAAGTTGCCTCACCTCTCCAAGCCTGCCAAAGTGGAGTTAATCATCACCAGTCTTAGTGGTTAGAACCAAAAACATTATCTGACGATGATAGGTTAATAAGCAAAACTGGTATACAAAGTCAAGGTAGCATTAGCAATTATTTTGCACACATTTAAATAAAAAAATTGCTTTTCAGTGCCAGCCGAGTGGCATGTTGGTTAGGAGTTGGCTTGGGATGCCAGCTCTGAGCAGCAGGGCCCCGGTTCGTATACCACATGAGGGCCAGTGACACTGCATCCTCTACAGCTAAGATGGTGAACAACTGCTGGACCTGGAGCTGGGCTGCCGTGAGTTGCCAATGATGGCATAGGCTACAGTGGGGCTGGCCGGCAGCAGGTGTGAGCTGATATGTGCCGCCATGAGCAGCCGTCCAATGGCCAGGGAGCGACTGCCTCACCCAGGAAGACCACAATGATAATACCAACATGGGCCAGTGAAGTGACGTCCTCCACAACTAGACTGAAGAACAAAAGGACAGCAACTTGTCTCCCTTCCCCAATTCCCCAATACTGTTCCCTTCCCCCAATTCCCCAATAAAATCTTTTGTAAAATTGTTTTTCAAACTTCCTGCATTATGTGGTGGAAAACTAAAGATCATTCTTCATTCATTCCAAGGTGGGAGTGGGAGAAATTTTGTTCCACATGCCAAATGCCTGTTATGTGAGAGAGAAAGGATCTCTTCCTATTGTACATAGCATTTATCTTAGTGACACATTCAACATTTTAAGGCTAGAGATAGAAAATAGGTATAGGAGATTGGACCCTCTTCCATGCTTCAGCCAATATGTCCTTGATTGAAAAAAATATGTGCACTATGAGCCTTGTGTGTGTACATCTTCTAAAAATTGGAGTGTGCTGAAAACCCAATAAGAACTAAAAAATATTTCTAATCAATATTTCCCTAGCCAAAGTGGGTTTTATTGGGAACATCATTCATTCCCTTTCTTATGGATCCTAATTTTGACTCAATGAGCATCTGGTTCAAGCTATGGGCCACAACACTTAAATCATAGTGTACTTTGGATTGTGCCCCTCTTACAGGCTAAACATAACTCAGAACACTCCCGGGGTATGCTATTTAAATATCCAACTCAGCATCATGCAATATAAAGAACACTTCCATGCCATTTGTTGTGATAGGTACTGTGAGGCACGACTCTAATTCTGGGGACTCAAATGTACAATAAATTCAACTGCACTCTGCTGGCAGTGCACATAGTTATAAAATATGCAAAATGCTTGTTATTAACCAGTCTCATAGAGAAGATCTACTGTGCCATGCAGGGTATATTTTGGAATAGAGCTACAAGCAGTGATTGATTTTTTAAAATTCACATCTCTCTTATTCTTTTAATCAGTCAACCTCTAAGAACTAGCAAACATTTGTGCACATTTAATAAATGAAACACAAGAACCATTTTCAAAGGCTGATAAAAATTATTGTTTGCCTGTTAAGTGAAAATTAAGTTCTGGTTTTGTTTTTAATATAAAATTATTTAACAGCGTTTTTATGGTGTCTATGCAGAAATAGAGACCAAGTTATAAATCAGCTGGGAATGTTCAAGGGAATCTCCTAACAGTTATAAAACAATGAAAGACATTCACAAGCTTTAACTGTTTGAATCCCAGACGGACATGCTATTATTCTGTGGCCATATTTATCCCCAGAATATAGGCTTTCATGCACATTAAAAATAAAACAACAGGATATGGTCAAGATGGTGGAATAGGCAAACACTGTGATTACAACCTCTCACAACCACATCAAAATTACAAGTGAACTGTGAAAGAAACATCACTGAGAATAGCCTGAAATCTAATTGAACAGAAGTCCTATAACTAAGGACATACAGAAGAAGCAATCTTGAGAATGGTGGGAGGGGCAGAGAGGCTGAATTGGCTGGTCCCATGCCCACGTGGAGGAGCACCACACCACATCATACACAGCTGCGGAGGCCCCCCCCCTCCCCAGAGAAGTGAGGAGACCCAGCATCACACCAGGTTCCCCAGCCCAGGGTTCCACTGCTATGGGAAAGAAGTCCCCATAACTTCTGGCTGTGAAAACCAGCGGAGATTATAGCTAAGTGAGGCTAGGGTGACTGCATTCTCAGGCTGTCCTCTTAAGGTGACTGTGCATGGACCTACTGATAGACTCACTTGTTTTGAGCTCCAGTGCAGCAGTAGAAGGAACTAGATTGTCTAGCTTCAGGATGAGGGCTGAAGGGGCAGCTTTCTTCTGGACACAGGAGTGGGTGGAAGCCTTTGCTTCTTTGTTGAGCCCAACCTTATCCTGTCATGCAGATGCAGGTGCCAACCATATCTGAGTTTCTACCAATCTGGTTAACACCTTTCTCTTGCCCCGATTTCCTGAAACCCCACCCCACCCAACTTTTGGGCATACCCAAGCCACTTCCAGTGGCTTTTCCATATGAGCAGCCTGTCCTGGCTCATGCTTTGAACTTTCCTAAAATCTCTCAAAAGTTAACAAAACTCAAAAAAGCAGCATCTGGCCTCAGCATGTCCCATTCCTCTGACTAAGCAGCTCTAAGCCTGGCACTAGGGGAAGCTTGGCCTCTCAAGGTACGGCCAACCCCAGTGAGGGTGTCAGACATCTACAGATTGCTTTGTGGCTCATGCCTTGTGGCCCTGGGCATGGCATAGGCTGCAGCTGAACTTAGCCTGGAGTGAGGCCCCTTGCAGGAGGCTCCAGGGATGACACATACAGTGACCAGATTCAGACCCAGCCAGTGCATCATGGGGCTGTCTCTAAGAACAACACACCTAAAGGGCACACTGGGAAAGTATCAGAGCCCTGCTAAAGTCAATCCTGCACTGTAGGGTCAGCACCTGCACTGTAGTCACGGTCAGACCTCACAACCAATCAGCCAGTAGGTCAATCCTTCCCATTGATGTGCAAACAGCAACAAAGTCTCATCTACAACAAGAGGGAATGCACACAAGGGGCTCACCTGGAGAATCTGGCTCAGGAGACCAGGGAGTCTGCCTCACTGAGTCCCACGGCACACTTACTAGTAAGGCCACTCTACTAAGGCTGAGAGACATAACAGCCCTACCTAATACATAGAAACAAAAGCAGGGAGGCAGACGATATGGGGAGACAAAGAAACATGTCCCAAATAAAAGAACAGAACAAAGCTCCAGAAAAAGAACTAAACAGAATGAAGACAAGCAACCAACCAGAATCAGAGTTCAAAACACTGGTTAGAAGGATGCTCAATGATATTAGGGAGAACTTCAACAAAAGGTTAGGAAACATAAAAATAAAGGCAGGAAACATAAAAAGAATCAGTCAGAAATGAATAATACAATAACTGAAATGAAGAATACATTAGAGGGAATCAACAATATATTAGGTAAAGCAGTGGATCGAATAAGCAATTTAGAAGGTAAGATTGCAGAAAACACCTAAACAGAATAGCAAAAAGAAAAAAAATCTAATAAAATGAAGATAGTTTAAGGGGCCTCTGGGTCAACATCAAGCATACCAACATTGCATCATAGGGGTGCCAGAAGGAGAAGAGAGAGAGCAAGGAATTGACAACTTTTTTGAAGAAATTATGACTGAAAACTTCCCTAACCTGGTGAAGGAAATACTCATACAAGTCCAGGAAGCACAGAAAGTCCCAAACAAGATGTTCCCAAAGAGGTCAACACTAAGACACATCATAATTAAAATGCCAAAGTTTAAAGACAAAGAGAATGTCTAAAGCAGCAAGAGAAAAGCAGTTATTTACTTACAAGGGAGCTCCCATAAAACTGTCAGCTGATTTCTCAACAGAAACTTTGCAAGTCAGAAGGGATTGGCACAAAGTATTCAATGTGATGAAAAGCAAGGAGCTATAACCAACACTACTCTACCCAACAAGGATATTATTTAAAATTGAATGCAAGAAAAAGAGCTTCCCAGACTAGAAAACCCTAAAGGAATTCATCACCACCAAACCAGTATTACGATAAATGTTAAAGGTACTTCTTTGAGAAGAAAGGAGGAAAATATAAATATGAAAAATAAAATGGCAATTACTATGTGCCTATCAATGTTCAATTTAAATGTAAATGGATTAAATGTTTCAATTTAATTTGATGGCCTATGCCATCGCCGGTGACTAATGGCAGCTCAGCTCCAGGTCGAGCAGGTTCACCATCTTAGCTGTAAGGGGCGCAGCATTACTGGCCCTCATGTGGGATCCGAACTGGGGCCCTGCTGCTCAGAGCTGGTGTCCCAAGCCAACTCCTAACCAACACAACACTCTGCCAGCCCAGCCTCAGGATCTTTACATGTGCTGTTTCCTCTACCCAGAAAGTTCTCCTCCCACCCCTTCTTGCATAACTGGATTCATATTTAGGTCTCAGTTTAAATGTTTCTTTCTCAGAAACTCTTTTCCTGGCTACCTCCTTCATTCATTCAACAAGTATTTATTGAGCACTTACAGTGTGTCAGGGACTATTGTAGTACTAGAAGAAACAGCACACAATAAAGAGGCAACAGTCATTGACCTCATAGAACTCACACGAGTAGAGAGGCAGAAAAACAAAATAAGCAAATTATATGTGTGTATGTGTGTGTTTGAGAAAATAAAGGTGAGAAGAAGATAAGGAGTGTTGGAGTAGAATGATTGCTATTTCTAACAGGTCAGAAAAGACCTCTTCAAGCAAGGTGTTTTTTTTTCTGGTTAGTTTCTTCATTTATTCTGTTCTTTAGATTCCACATATAAGTGAGATCATATGGCATTTGTCTTTCTCTGTCTGACTTATTTCACTTAGCATAATATACTCTAGGTTCATCCATATCATTACAAATGGTAAGATTTCATTTTTTTAGTGGGTGAGTAATACTCCATTGTATAAATGTACCACAGTTTTCTTAACCCAGTCATCTACTGATGGGCATTTCAGTTGTTTCGATGTCTTGGCTATTGTGAACAATGCTTCATCAAACATAGGGGTGCACACAATTTTTTTGAATTAGCATTTTGGATCTCTCTGGATAGATACCTAAGAGTGGAATTGCTGGGTCATAAGGTAGTGCCATTTTCAGTTTTATGAGATACATCCGTACTGATTTCCTCTGCACCAATCTGCAATCCCACCAGCAGTGCATAAGGGATCTCTTTGCCCTACATCCTTTCCAGTATTTTTTTTGTTGATTTATTGATGATAGCCATTCTGACTGAAGTGAGGTGGTATCTCATTGTGATTTTTATTTGCATTTCTCTAATGATCTGTGAGGTGGAGCAGTTTTTCATGTATTTTTGCTATCTGTATGTCCTCTTTAGAAAAATGTCTCTTCATGTCCTCAGCCCATTTTTTAATTGGGCTGTTTGGTGTTTTTTTTTTGGTGTTGAATTGAATGAAATTTTTATAAATTTTGGATATTAATCCCTTATCAGATGAATCATTGACAAATATCTTCTCCCATTCAGTAAGATGCCTTTTGGTTTTATTGATGGTTTCTTTTGCTGTGAAAAAAGTTTTTAGTTTGATGCAATCCCATATGTTTATTTTTTCTTTTACTTTCCTTGCCCAAAGGGATATATCAGTAAAAATATTACTGAGGGTAATGTCTGCAAGTTTCCTTCCTATAGTTTCTTCTAGGAGTTTTATGGCTTCAGATTTTACATTTAAGTCTTTAATCCATTTTGAATTTATTCTTGTACAGGGTTTAAGGAGGTGGTCCAACTTCATTTTTGTGTGTGTGTCTATCCAGATTTTCCAGCACCATTTATGAACTGTCTTTACCCCAATGCAAATTCTTCCTTCTCTTGTTATAGATTAAATGACCATATATGGATGGATTTATTGTTGGGCTCTCTATTCTGTTCCATTGATCTAGTACCATGCTTTTTTGATTACTATAGTCTTGTAGCATGGTTTGATGTCAGGTATCATGATATCTCCCATTTTGTTCCTATTTCTCAAGATTGTCATGGCTATTCAGTGTCTATTGTGGTTCCATATAAATTTTAGGATTATATTTTGTGTTTCTGTGAAAAATGCCCTTGGTAGTTTGATAGGCATTGCATTGAATCTACATATTGCCTTAAGCAGTATGGGCATTTTAAATATATTAATTCTTCCTATCCATGAGAATGGTATGTATTTCTATTTATTTGTATCTTCTTTAATGTCTCTCTTCAGTGTCTTATAATTTTCTGAGTACAGGTATTTTACTTCTTTGGTTAAATTTATCCCTAAGTATTTTATAATTTTTGAAGCAATTGTAAATGGGACTGTTTTCTTAATTTTTTCTTCTTATAGTTTGTTATTGGTGTATACAAATGCAACTGATTTCTGAATATTAATTTTGTATCCTGTTACCTTACTGAATTTATTTATCAGTTCCAATAGTTTTTTGTGTGGAGTCTTTGGAGTTCTCTCTATATAGTATCAGGTCATTTGCATATAATGACAATTTTACTTTCTCCTTTCCAATTTGGATGACTTTTATTTCTTTTTCTTATCTGATTGCTGTGGCTAGAACTTCTAGAACTATGTTGAATAAAAGTGGAGAAAGTGGACAACCTTGTCTTGTTCCTGATATTAAGGGGAATGGTTTTAGCTTTTCTCCATTGAGTATGAGGTTAGCTGTGGGTTTATCATACATGGCCTTCATTATGTTAAGATATGATCCCTCTAGTCCCACTTTGCTAAGTGTTTTTATCATAAATGGCTGCTGGATTTTGTCAAATGATTTCTCTGCGTCTATTGATATGATCATATGAGCTTTATTTTTCATTTTATTGATGTGATGTATCACATTAATTGATTTGCAGACGTTGAACCAACCTTGCATACCAGAAATGAATCCCACTTGATCATAGTGTATGATCTTCTTAATGTATTGCCGAATTCCGTTTGCTAATATTTTGTTGAGGATTTTTCCATCTGTATTCATTAGGGATATAAGCCTGTAGTTTTCTTTTTTTTTTGTAATATCTCTGCCTGATTTTGGGATCAGGGTGATAGTGGCCTCATAAAAAGAGTTTGGGTGCCTTCTGTCTTTCTAAGCAAGGGATTTTTATTTGAGTAAAGACCTGAAATAAATCCATTGGTCCCATGACACTATACCGAGGGTGCCAAAAAATGTACACACATTTTAAGAAAGGAAAAAAAAACTATTAAAATTGTGTAACACAATATATATTATACCAATAACAAAAGATGAATTCAAGTCATGTTTGACTTCTGCAATTACAAGAGGTTCTCAAAGTGGTTACCATCAGTGTCCAGACACTTTTGATGATGGCAAACTATCAAGTGTCCACTTGCATACATTTTCTTTTTCTGCACCCTGGTATATTCTGCATTTTAGTCTTTTCTTTTTCTCTCCCCTTAATGGTACTCATTAAAATTGATATTTTCCCCCTTTCTGTCAGTTTTCACCACTAGATTGTAAATTAATGGGGACAGAATCATATCTGTCGTGTTTGCTCTTATATTGCCCACATTCAACATTTTACCAATGCATAGAAGTATTAAATATATATTTATTCAATTAAAAATAAAATAACAAAACACAAAATGTATGCCCAATTCCTTCTGCTATGGTTAAAAAAACAGCAATTAATTGTACAATCTTTGAAAAAGAAGGAATACTTATACAGAATGACTTATACAGAAGTCCTAAGGATGACACCACACTTTATTATAAGGAGAAGTTGCAGGCATGTAAGAACAGAAAAAGCTTTGCTCAGTTGGTGCTGGCTCATGAAACTTAGCATGGTGCTCTTCAGGGTGTAATGTTACTAGTCTACAGTTTCAGGAAGTTTTCCAGCCCATAGCTACAGAGATATATGAGGTGTGATAAAAACATGGTACATGTTTAAATTTAAAAAATTATTACAGTAAAAGACACATGCCATTAATCCCCCTCACTTTGAACACATTTATCCCATCGTTCTTACCATTTTCTGAAGCAGTTCTGGAAGTCCTCTTTTGTGAGTGTCTTTATTTGTACTGTCGTGGCTGCCTCGATGTCCTGAATTGATTAAAAAACATTTACCTTTCATGGTCAGTTTGACTTTAGGGAAGAGCTAGAAATTCCACAGTGCCAGATCTGATGAATAAGGTGGATGAAAACACACCATAATATTTTTATTTGACAGAAATTGCCATACACCAGAAGCGATGTGTGACATGGAGCCTTTCCATTGTGATCAAAACATAGCATGAATACTGGTGACATGTGCCATCCAATAGAAAGGCAGGGATCTTCAATACGGGAAGCAGCACATTGAACTTTAGCAGCAGTGTGTGACAAGTTTCAACTTGTTCTGTGGAGTCAATCAGTTGTGATCTATGGTTGAGAGAAGGTTTGTTTTAAAGTGTACCATAAACCATCCTCCATCATGACAACACTCCATGTCACACATCGCTTCTGGTATAAAGCAATTTCTGTCAAATAAAAACATTATGGTGTGTTCTCACCCTCCTTATTTACCAGATCTGGCACCATGTGACTTCTAGCTCTTCCACAAAGTCAAAATGATTCAGGACATTGAGGCAGCCACAAGCGTGCCACTGAAGACATTCATGAAGCAAGACTTCTAGAACTGCTTCAGAAAGTGGCAAGAACAATGAGATAAGTGTGTTTGAAGCAAAGGGGAATATATTGAGGGAGATTAATAGAAACGTGTCTTTTACTGTAATTTTTTAAAATTTAAATATTCACCATATTGTTTGATCACACCTCATATACATTCCTCATGGCTTCTTCCTTTTCCTGTTTAGAAGGGGTTTTGTTTGTGCACAGGAAATACTAGAGCTTGCTTCTATCAGTGCTAAGTGACTCATCACCAAAGAGTCAAGGCTGCAAGGTATCAGAAATAATTGTTTCCCAAGATTAAGGGGCCTCCAATCAGATGCTCAAATATGTAGCTGCTGATTTCTTGGACATACGAAATGATGGCTATCACATTGTCAGATTTAAAGGGAAAACTTGGAATTCAGCTGCCTTCAGATTTTGACATTTACAGCTGACTGGTGACATTCTCTTCTATCTGTTGGTTTGTCAACCAAAGATTAGTATATTTGTTAAAGCAAATAGCCTGGAATCAGACTGCTGGAGTTTAACTTGCAGCTGTGCTATCTATTAGCTGCATGATTCTGGGTAAGTTATTTAAATTATCTGTGCTTTAGGTTCTTATTTTAAAAATAGGGATAATAACAGTGCATAACCCATGGGGTTGTCAGAATTAAATAAAATAATGTATATAAAGCATTTAACTTCGTACCTTTCATGTGCTAAACAGCCAATAGATTTTGGTTTTTTTAAAAAAAATTAGTAAGGACTATTTGGTTGCAAGGGACAAAAACATGACTTAAACTGACTTAAAAATAGGTGTTATCATTGGCTTCAATAACAGACATGTCTAGAGATCAAATGACATCAAGACTCAATCTGTTTCTTCATCAGTTGTCTGTGCTTTACAGATATAAAATTTTGATATAAATGCTCTTTGCCTCTATTTCTTAGGCTGAAAATTGGGATAATATGTATGTGTGGAAGATGGCAGATTAGGTAAATGTTTTGCATACTGCATCCCAAGATCAGACCAAAATTACAAATAAATTATAAGACAATCAACCGCAAGAATCATCTGTACACTTTCTGAAAAAAAACCATATAACTAAGGATATAAAAGAGAAGGTCACATTGAGACTTGTAGGAAGGGCAGAGATGTGAAGTGGGCTGACCCTAAGCCCACAGATGGTGCTTGAATGCTGGGAGTGACACCTCAGTGGCAGAGGTCCCTCCTGAAAATGGAAGGGTCCCAGCACCATGCTGGGCTCCCCATCCCAGGGGTTCTCCACTGCAAATAAGAGTTCCCATGGCATCTCACAGTGATAATCATTGAAGACTCTGTCTGCCCTTCTGCTGGAGCAAAGGATTGCTGAAACCCAGGCACCCTCTTGTGGAGCCAGGACATGGACTTTCTCACTTGCAGACAGTTGCCTGGTCTCTGGTGAAGAGCTGGAAGCTTGGGCGGCCCAGGACTTGTGGGGAAGGACTAAATTGTGTGGCTTCTGAGCAGGAAGGAGCTGGAGGGATAAAAGCCATTGTTGTCCTTGTGTGGCATGTGACACAAATGTGGCCTAGAGGAGGTGCCATCTATTCAGTGTTAAGCTCTCCCCAAAAGGTCCAAATCTGGGATCTCATCGGTATGGGGGAATCTGCACATGCACACTGCGTTGGTGATGCCCTGGGTCCCCACACACTGCACAGCTGGTGCTACATTGCCCAGGACACTCTTGACTGCTGGGTCGCTGCCCCACCCCACAGGCTGCAGAAGCCTTTTTTCAGGGGGTGGCCAGCCCAAGGTGGCTTGGAAAATGTTTGCTGGTGGGCAACAATTAAAGACCTGAGCCACAGTATCTCTTGGGCAGCTCTCAGGAACCTGCCACCCTGAGATGGGTGGTTGCTGCCCATGGTATTCTTGGGGTGATTTTGAGGAGGGATGGTCAAGGGCCTGGAACTGGTGAGGGAGCTGAGACTGCATTGACCTTGTAGAAACCACCAACTACACACCTTAGTTCCCTGGAACCCAACTATTCTCCCCTAGAGCTTCATTGCCAGAGGACTTCTGCATACCTGGGTGGCTGGCCCTGCCCCACAAATTGCATAGGCCTTTTACAGCAGCCAATGGCTCATGATGGCACGGAGAGATTTTGGTGGTGTAAAATAACCCAAAACCCTGCACCAGTCTTGGGAAGCTCTCTGGAATTTGCAAGTCTGAGTTAAAGAGTTGCTGGCTGCAGTGTTCTAAGGGCATTTTGTGAAGAGGTCACAGGTCAGGCACTTCTCTAAGGTGAGCAGTGGTTGCCTGTGGTGGTCTCAGGGTGCTGTGCAAAGTGGTCACAGGCCGAGCATGGTGTAAGAATGGAATCTGCAATCACTTGTTAAACCCACAAGCCATGACTAATGACCCCCTGGGACTCCTTCCCACCCATCTAGAGCTGCATCGCCAGGGGTAATCTCAGCACTGGGTTAAATAGCCCAGCCCATGCATCTAAGGAAGCTCAGTCAATGGCTGGACATTACAGGCAGCTTGTGGGTGGCAATAAGCCTAGGGGGCCCTGGATCTTTTGCTAAGCTGCCTCAGGCTTACTACTGGTGGCAACTGGCCTTAGTTCACAGTGAATCCACCCCTATATGTCTCGAGGTCATCAGAGGCAGCAGCCAACCACATATAGCTTTGTGGCTCCTACAAGGTGACCACGAGACAATAAAAGGCAAGGCTGAAATTATCATGCACAGGAGCCCCTAACAAGACATACCAGAAACAACACACCCAGAGGCAAACTTCAGAACACAACAGAGCACTAGGTGGTGAGCCCCACAAAAAGCACACACAAAGGCAGGTTTCAAAAGGCACAAGCACCCAGGGGTTGAAGCCTCCTCTGAGGGGTCAGCTCACACACAGCAACTCATACACTGTGGGTGTAGCCAGTCCTCATAGTCAGTAAGCCTGGGGGTCAGATACACCCACTGACATGCCAAAAACAAACAAGGCTCAATTACAACAAGAGCACACACACAACACACTTAAAGAATACTAATAGAATATGCACACAGAAGATCAGGAAGACTGCACTATTGAACCACACAGGACACATAGTACATAAGACCACCCAGCAAAAACTTAGAGACATAAGACATCTACTTAACACATAGAAGTAAACACAGAGTGATAGCCAGGTTGAAGAAACAAAAAAAAACATGTCCCAAATAAAAGAACAAGAGAAACATTCAGAAAGAGAACTAAATGAAATGGAGTCAACCAATCTATCAGAGACAGAGTTCAAAATACTGATTATAAGAATCTTTAAGGAACTTAGTTTGAATTTCAACAAGAAGGTAGTAAGCATACAGAAAGGCATAGAAACCATAAAAAAGAACAAGTCAGAAATAAAGAATATAATAATTGAAATGAACAACACACTAGAAAAAATCAACAGCAAATTAGATGAAGTAGAAGATGGAATCAGTGATTTCAAAGACAAAATATCAGAAAATACCCAATCAGAACAACAAACAGAAAAAAGAATGAAAAAAAAAAACAAAACCAAAGATAGCTTAAGGGACCTGTGGGACAACATCAGGCATAACAACATTCTCATTACAGGAGTACCAAAAGGAGAAAAGAGAGAGCAAGTGAGCAAGTGATTGAGAAGCTATTTGAAGAAATAATGATTGAAATCTTTCCCAATCTGGCAAAAGGAAATAGACATAGAAGCCCAGGAAGTGCAGAGAGTCCCAAACAAGGTGAACCTAAACAAGCCTACTCCAAGACACATCATCATTAAAATGGCAAAGGTAAAAGAAAAAGAGAGAATCCTAAAAGCAGCAAGAGAAAGACAACTAGTTACTTACAAGGGAGCTCCCATAAAACCATCAGCTTATTCCTCAACAGAAACTTTGCAGGCCAGAAGGGAGTGACAGGAAATATTCAAAGTGATGAAAAGCAAGGGACTACTCTACCCAGCAAGGTTATCATTTAAAATTGAAAAAAGATAAAGAGCTTCCCAGAGAAGAAAAAGCTAAAGGAATTTATTACCATCAAGCCAGTATTACAAGAAATATTAAAATAAATTCCTTAAACAGAAGAAAGGAGAAAACAAATGAAGATAAAAAATATGAATAATAAAATCATAATAACTATGCACCTATCAATAATCACTTTAAATGTAAATGGATTCAATGCTTGGATCAAAAGATATGGTAGCAGAGTGGATATGAAAACAAGACCCATGCATATGCTGTCTACAATAGACCCACCTCAGATAAAAAGACACAGATTGAAAATAAAGAGATGGAAAAAGGTATTTCATGCAAATAGAAATGAGAAAAAAGCTTGAGTAGCAATACTTAAATCGCACAAAATAGACTTTGCGATGAAGACTATAAGAGACAAAGAAGGACGTTACATAATAATAAAGGGATCAATCCAACAATAGGACATAACCCTTGTAAAAATTTATGCACCTACATAGGAACACTTAAATGTGTAAAGCAAATATTGACTGATATGGAGGCAGATATTAACAGTAACCGTCATTGTAGGGGACTTTAACATCCCATTGACACAAATGGAATATCCTCCAGACAGAAAGTCAACACAGAACAGCAGCCTTAAATGATACACAAGACCAGACAGATTTAATTGATATTTTAGAGCATTTCACTTCAAAGCAGCAGAATATACAGTTGTTTCAAGTGCACATGAAACATCTTCCAAGAAAGACCACATGTTAGGGCACAAGAAAATTCTCAATAAATTTAAGAAGACTGAAATCATATCAAGCATCTTCTATGACCACAGTGGTATAAAACTAGAAATCAATTACAAGAAAACACTGGAAAACATGCAAACACATGGAGACAAAATAACATACTACTAAATAATGAATGGATCAATAGTGAAATAAGGAAGAAATCAAAAGATACGTAAAGAACAAGGAAAATCTTAAATCAACAGTCTTTCTTTACACTTAAGGAAACTGGGGGGAAAAACAAAAATCCAACAAACAAAACACCAGTAAACAAAGCCCAAAGTGAGTACAAGGAAGGAAATAATAAAGATCAGAGCAGAAATAAATGAAATAGAGACTTAAAAAACAATACAAAAAATATCAATGAAACCAGGAGCTCAATTTTTGAAAACATAAACAAAATTGACAAATCTTTACCCAGACTCATCAAGAAAAAAAGAGACCCCATTTACCCTCATCTACCACCCCTCTTCCCCCTTACCCTCTGGTAAACACTAAACTATTGTCTGGTGATGGAAGGAGAACTGATTCTGGGTGGTGAACACACAATGTGATATATAAATGATGTATTGCAGAATTGTACACTTGAAATCTAAGTAATTTTACTAATCATTGTTATCAAAATACATTTTAATAAAAAAAGTGCAGACTAAAATATTGGTTGTTGGAAAAGTCATGACACATTTTTGAAATGAAAAACATAGAAAAAATACATCATTAAAAATATTACTGAGGGTAATGTCTGCAAATTTACTCCCTATGTTTTCTTCTAGTTTTATGGTTTCAGGTCTTACATTTAAGTCCTTAATCCATTTTGAGTTTGTTCTTGTATATGGTGTAAGTAGGTGGTTCATGTTCATTTTTTTTTTTTGCACATGTCATTCCAATTTTCCCAGCACCATTCAGTAAATAGACTATCTTCACACCAATGATATATCTGCTCAGGCAAGGGAAATATAAGAAAAAATAAACATATGGGATTACATCAAATTTAAAAGTTTTTTCACAGCAAAGGAAATCATCAATAAAACAAAAAGGCAGCCTACTGAATGGGAGAAGATATTTGACAATGATATATCTGATAAGGGGTTAATATTCAAAATTTATAAAACACACATTAAACTCAAAACCAAAAAAACAAACAACCCAATTAAAAACTGGGCAGAGGGTGTGAAGAGGCATTTCTCTAAAGAGGACATACAGATGGCCAACAGGCATATGAAATAATGTTCAAACTCACCAATCATTAGAAAAACACAAATAAAAACCATAATGAGATACCACCTCACTCTGGTTAGAATGGTTATCATCAATAAATCAACAAACAAGTCCTGGTGAGGTTGTGGAGAAAAGGGAACCCTGGTGCACTGCTGGTTGGACTGCAGATTGGTGCAGCCATTATGGAAATCAGTATGGAGGTATCTCAAAAAACTGGAAATGGAACTACCATATGACCCAGCAATTCCACTCTTAGGTATCTATCCAGAGAAACCCAAGACGCTAATTCAAAAAACATATATGCACCCCTAGGTTTATTGCAGCACTATTTACAATAGCCAAGACTTGGAAACAACCAAAATGCCCATCGGTAGATGACTGGATTAAGAAACTGTGGTACATTTATACAATGGAGTATTACTCTGCTATAAAGAAGAATGAAATCATACCATTTGCAACACTATGGATGGACCTAGAGACTATTATGTTAAGTGAAATAAGTCAGTTGGAGAAAGAAAAATACCATATGATCTTTCTTATATATGGAATCTAAAAAATTGGATGAACGAGCAAAATAAAAAGAAATAGTCTCAGAAATATATAGAGGAATATTGCCATAGAGATATGAAAGACAGTTCGGGGAATATAAATAATAATGTTGTAAATATTTTGTAGGGTGTCAGATGGTCACATGTCTTGTTAGGGAGACCACTTCATGGATGGGGTAGAGGCTTGATCACTGCACTGTACACTTTAAGCTAATGTTGTATAATATTTTATGTCAACTATAATTCTATATATATATATATATATATATATATATATATATATATATATATAGTCACGGGATGTGGAGTATAGTGTGGGAGTAGAGTCAATGGAATTTTTATAGATATGTATGATATCAGCGGGGGCAGGAGTGGGGCGGCGGATTGGGAGAAGGGGTTATCACTTTGAGGGGTAAAAGTATAACTATTGACTGTATTGTACACCTGAAACTAATTTTAAAAAAATACATCATGACTTTTCCAACAACCCAATAAATAAAATCAGAAATGAAAGAGAAGTGACAACTGATACCACAGAAAAATTTTAAAAATTAAGAAAATACTATCTGCAACTACACATCAACAAATTGGACAATCTGGAAGAAATGGATAAATTATAAGAAGCATACAATCTTCCAAGGCTAAATTCAGAAGAAACAGAAAATTCTGAACCAACCAATTACTAATAATGAAATCAAATCAGCAATCAACAAGCTCCCATTGAACAAAAGTCCCAGACCAGATGGTTTCACAGGTCAATTTTACCAAACATTCAAAAAAGAATTAACACCTATTCTCGAACTATTCCAAAAAATCCAAGAGGAGGAAGAACTCCCAAGCTCATTTCACAGGCCAACATTGCTCTTATTCCAAAACCAGACAAAGACATTACAAAAGACTATAGGCCGATATCCCTAATGAACATAGATGCAAAAATCCTCAACAAAATATTAGCAAACCAATTTTAATAATATATTAAAAAGATGAAAGACCATCATCAGGTGGGTTTGATTCCTGGAATGCAAGGTTATTTGAATATCCTCAAATCAAATAACATGATATACCACATAAACAAAATGAAAAATAAAAATCATATGGTCATATAAATACATGCAGAAAAACCATTTGACAAAATCCAGCATCCATTTATAATAAAAACTCTCAGCAAAGTGGGTATAGAGGGAACATATCTCTACATAACAAAGTCCATATATTCATACTACAAGCCCACAGATAATATCATTGTCAACAGGGAAATCCTTAAAGCATTCATTTTTTTAAAAGCATTCTTCTATAGATGAGGAACAAGACAAGGTGTCCACTTTCACCACTTTTATTCAACATAGCATTGGAAGTCTTAGCCATAGCAATCAGACAAAAAAAAAAAGAAATAAAAGGCATCTAAATTGAAAAAGAGGAAATAAAATGTCATATGACATAATACTATATAGAGAGAACCCTAAAGATTCCACCAAAAATCTATTAGAGCTGATAATTTAATTCAGTAAACTAGCAGGATACAAAATTAATATTCAGAAATTGGTTGCATTTTATACACAAATAATGAGCTATCAGAAAGATAAATTTAGAAAGCAATCCCATTTATAATTGCATAAAATATTAAATGCTTAAGAATAAATTTAACCAAGAAAAAAAAAAGATCTGTACTCAGAAAATTGTAAAACATTAAAGAGAGAAATTAAAGTGTTACCACGCAGCTGTCCAGCCATTTGTTCACCCACACTTAACCCTAAACTGACCCTTTTGAGGACACTGCTCATACACCTTGCATCTCCCTGTTTGTCTCCAAAGGAGATGGCCGGTTAGTCAATGATGGGTAAGATTCCTCATGGGAGGAACAACCTAAGACAGGCACGGTTGTTTGGAGCCCATCAGGAGAAATCTCGGGGCTGATGGAGGTGGGCATGGGCCCTCACCCGCCCCCCAAAAAAGACTGGAGGTTTTCTACCTCTGTAGCTACATTCCTTCCTTCAACCTGCTTGGGAAGTGACCTGATGATGTGATAGTATCTGTCCTCAGCACAATAATCTTATCTTCCTGGGGTCGTATGCATACAGGGTGTGTGAAGGCAGAGCATCTGTCTCATGGCTGTGGTCAGACTCTCCATAACAGCAGCTTGCAGGCATGGGTAATCTGGCTTGAGCAAGTTCTCAGGAATGAAACTCACAGACTGTGGAGACAACAATGCTACTTCCCGGTAGGTTGAGAAATAAAAGCTCTTAGTTCATGAGGATGGAGACCCTTGGCCCTGTGCTCATTTAACTCTTGACTGCTGTTTCTTTTATTTCTTAACCCTTCGCCACCCCCTCTCATTTTCCCAATGCTCATGTTGTGCGGGATGCGACATTAAAGAATATACAAATAAATGGAAACATATATCATGGTCATAGATAGGAAGAATTAATGTAGTTAAAATGTCCATAGAACCCAAAGCAATATGTGTGTGTGTGTGTGTGTGTGTGTGTGTGTATTTAGCTGAGCCATCCTGCCACATTTTGGCAGCTCAGCGGCAGCTCAGCTCAGGCCAGGAAGTGAACCAATGACCCTGTTGCTCAGAGCTTGCACTCTTGAGCGAGCTCTTAACCAACTGAGCCACTCGGCTGGCCCTCCAAAGCAATATATAGATTCAACTCAATTACTATTAAAATACCAATGGCATGATAGATAGCCAAGATGGTGCAGTAGGCAAATGCTGTGTTTACCTTCTCTCATAATTATATCAAATTACAACTAATCTACAAAACAACCATTATTGAGAATCACCTAAAATCAAGCTGAAAGGAAGCCTTTCAATTAAGGACGTGCAGAAGAAGAAACCTCCAGACTGGTAGGAAGGTTAGAGATGTGGAATGGGCTGGTCCCACACCCACGTGTGACCATTAAAGATTGAGAGAGCTATTTTGGCTGTGGGGGTCCCCCCCATCCCCTAGATGAGCGAGAGATCTCAGCTCCACCCCAGCTCAGGGTTCCAGTTCCAGGGAGAGAAGTCCGCATAATTTTTGTTTGTGAAAACCAGCAGAGATTCTGACTGAGTGAGACTGAGTATGGCTGCAATCACAGGCACTCCTCTTAAAGGGACTATGAGCAGACTTGCCCACCAATGGAATCACTTGCTCTGAGCTCCAGCAATGGGGCAGCAGCTGGAAAGGTGGCAGAGACATATGGTGGGGAACTGAGTTGTCTGGCTTGGGATGGGGCCTGGAAAGGTGGCTTTATTCCGAGTGGAGGAGCTGGTGGAGGCCATTGTTTCTTTGCTGAGCCCTCCCCCTTCCCCATGTGTGGATGCAGGCAGCTGCCATATCTGAGTCTCCACCAATTGTTTGCCATGCCCTGGTGATTTGAGACCCTTCTCTGACCAATTTTTGGACACACCCAGGCTACTTTCAGTGCCTTTTTAATGCAGACAGCCTGCCTCAGCTCATGCTGCAGACATTCCCAGGGTCGCAAGGGTTCATGGAACCCAGACAAGCAGCATCTGGCTTGAGCATGTCCTGTACCTCTCGCTGAGTAGCCCTAAGCCGGCACTAGCCGCAGCTGGCCTTGATTCACGGCTTGGCCTCTCAAGGTGCTTCCAAGCACATCATGGGAGGCAGACATCTGTGGATTTCTTTTTGGCCCCCACTAGTTTGCCCTGGGTGGGGCATGGGCTGTGGCTGAAGTAGACCTACAGCAGATCCCCTCCAAGGTGGTCCTGTGGCTGGTGCCCCCTGTGGCCAGCTTCAAAATGAGCTGGAGTATCACCCAGCCATCTCCAAGAATGACAAACCCAAGGGGCGGATTGGGCAGACCCTAGAGTACTGTTGAGGCAGATCCTGCTGCACAGGGTCAGCCCTTGCACAACAACCCTTCCATTGTAGTCAAGGCCAATCCTCACAACCATTGCACCCAAGGGTCAGTCCCTCCCATTGATGTACAATTATGAACCAAGGCTCAACTACAAGAGGAGGGCATGCACAACCCACACAATGGACATACCTGGAACACGTGGCTCAGGTGAGCAGAAAGACCATGCCACTGAACCCCACAGCACACCTACTACATAAGGCCACTCTACTAAGACCAGAAGACATAGCAGCACTACCTAATACTTAGAAACAAACACAGGGAGGCAGCCAAAATGGGAAGACAAAGAAACATGTCCCAAATAGAAGAACAGAACAAAGCTCCAGAGAAAGAACTGAATGAAATGGAGATAAGCAATCTAACAGACACAGAGTTCCAAACACTGATAATGAGGATGCTCAGTGATCTCAGGGAGAACTTCAACAGAGAGGTAGGAAGCAAAAAAGTGGAGATGGAAACCATAAAAAAGAGGCAGTCAGAAATAAAGGGTACAGGGGCAGCCGAGTGGCTCAGTTGGTTAAGAGCTCGCTCAAGAGTGTGAGATCTGAGCAACAGGGTTGCCGGTTCGATTCCCTGCCTGAGCTGAGCTGCCGCTGAGCTGCCAACAAGTGGCAGGATGGCTCAGCTAAACAAAAAAATAAACAAAACAAACAGAAATAAAGGATACAATAACAGAAATGAAGAACATATTACAGGGAATCAACAGTAGAATAGATGAAGCAGAGGATCCAACCAGTGATGTAGAAGATAAGGTATCAGAAAACACCCAACCAGAACAGCAAAAAAAAAAAAAAGAATCCAAAGAATTGAGGAGAGTCAAAGGGGCCTCTGGGACTACATTAAGCGTACCAACTTTGCATTCTAGGGGTACCAGATGAAGAAGATAGAGAGCAAGGAATTGAAAACCTATTTAAAGAAATAATGACAGAAAACTTCCATAATGTGGTGAAGGGAATGGATATACTAGCCCAGAAAGTGCCAGGAGTCCCAAACAAGATGAACCCAAAGAGGCCAACACCAAGACACAACATAATTAAAATGCCAAAGGTTAAATACAAAGAGAGAATCTTAAAAGCAGCAAGAGAAAAGCAGTTAGTTACATACAAGGGAGCCCCCATAAGACTGGCAGCTGATTTCTCAACAGAAACTTTGCAGGCCAGAAGGGAGTGGCAGGAAATATTCCAAGTGATGAAAAGCAACGACATACAACCAAGATTGTTCTACTCAGCAAGGCTGTCATTTAGAATTTAAGGACAGATAGGGAGCTTCCCAGACAAGATAAAGCTGGATTTCATCACCACGAAACCAGTATTACAAGGAATCTTAGAGGGACTTTTTTAAGATGGGAGAGGGGTAAAGGAAGGATGAAAGGGGAAGGGATTAAGAAGTACAAATTGGTTGTTATACAGTAGTCATGGGGATGTAGGGTATAGCATAAGGAACATACTCAATAATATTGTAATAACTAGGTATGGTACCAGATAGGTACTATCAATAAATCTATCAGGGTGATAGATGGGAATGGAGTTGGGGGCAGGGTGAAAAAGGTGAAGGCATTAAGAAATACAAACTGGTAGTTAATACAGTATGGGGAATATAATCAACAATGTTGTAAAGATCATTTAAGGTGCCAGATGGGCACCGGACTTATCAGGGGGATCATGTCATAGACTGTCTAGATGCAAGACCAATGCACTATACACCTAAAGCTGAAGTAGAATAATATTGAATGCCAATTATAAATAAATATGTAGGTATATATAGTCACAGGATATAGAGTACAACATAGGGAAGATAGTCAATGGTATTTTAACAGCTATATAAGACCTCAGAGGGGTAGTAGCTTGGGGGTGTGGTTTATTACTTTATGAGGCATTTAAATGTCTATTACATTGCTTTGTACATCTGAAACTAGTAAAAATACAAATTAAAAAAATAATAAAATAAAATACCAATGATGTTTTTCACAGAACCAGAAAAAATAATCCTAAAATTTATATGTAATCATAAAAGATGTCAAATAAGCATGGAAATTTTGAGAAATAGGAACAAAGCTGGAGCTGTCATGCTACCTGATATCAAATTATACCACAAGGCCATAGTAATCAAAACAACATGGAGGAGAGGGGTGGTAGATGAGGTTAAAGGGGATCAAATATATGATGATGGAAAGAGAATTGACTATGGGTGGTGAACACACAATGTGATATATACATGATGTATTACAGAATTGTACACCTGAAATCTATGTAACTTAGCTAACAATTGTCACCCCAATAAACTAATTTTTTTAAAAACAGCATGGTATTGGCTTAAAAACAAACATATAGACTAGTGGAACAGAATAGAAGACCCAGAAATAAATCCATGTTTATATGGTCATTTAATTTATGATAAAGGAAGCAAGAATTTACATTGGGGTAAAGACAGTCTATTCAATAAATGGCGCTGGGGAAACTAGACAGACACATGCAAAAAATGAAACTGGGCAACCTTCTCGTGCCATATACAAGAATAAATTCAAAATGGATTAAAGACCTAAATGTAAGACCGAAAACTATAAATCTAGAAGAAAATATATGGAGTAAATTCTTAGATACTATCCTTAGTAACATTTTTACTGATATACCTCCTTGGGAAAAAGAAGAAAAAGGAAAAATAAACAAATGGGACTACATTAATCTAAAAAGTCTTTTCACAGAAAAGCAAACCATCAACAAAACCAAAAGACATCCTATTTAATGGGAGAATATACTTGCCAATGATACATCTGAGAAGGGGTTAATATCCAAAATTTATAAAGAAATCATATAATTCAACACCAAAAAAACGACAATTCAGTTTTGAAAAATGAGCAGAGAACTTGAATAGACATTTCTCTAAACAAGACATACAGATGGCCAATAGACATATGGAAAGGTGCTCAACGTCACTAACCATTCATAAATGCAAATGAAAATCATAATGAGATACCACCTCACTCCTGTCAGGATACCTATCATCAATAAATGAACAGAGGGGCCGGCCGAGTGGCGCGATGGTTAAGAACTGGCTTGGGACGCCAGAGGGCCCCGGTTCGGATCCCACACATGAGGGCCAGTGACATTGCCCTCCACAGCTAAGATGCTGAACGACAGCTCAACCTGGAGCTGGGCTGCCATGAGTCGCCGGCGACGGCGTAGGCTGCACTCCCTGTGGCAGTGGGTTGCCATGGGCTACCGT
>NW_017731631.1:1484733-1531949 GCF_001890085.2 Hipposideros armiger
GTCCTCCACAACTAGATTGAAGAACAAAACGACAGCAACTTGTCTGTTCCCCTTCCCCCAATTCCCCAGCATTGTTCCCATCCCCCCAATTCCCCAATAAAAAAATCTTTAAAAAAATAATAAAAATAAATAAATAAATAAATGAACAGAGAGTAAGTGTTGGCATGTATGTAGGAAAAGGGACCCCTCATGCACTGTTGGTGGGATTTCAGCCACTATGGAAAATGGTTTAGAGGTTCCTCAAAAATTAAAAAAAAAACCATTAATAGCTTATGATGCAGCAATTTCACTTCTGGGTGTTTATCTAAAAAAAGCCTAACACTAATTGAAAAAAAATGTACCCCTGTGTTTACTTTAGCACTATTCACAATAGATAATATAGGGAAACAAGTGAAATGTCCTTCAACAGACAGTTGGATAAAGAAATTGTGGTATATTTGTATGATGGAGTATTACTGTGCCATAAAAAATGAAATCTTACCATATGCAACAACATGGATGAACCTAGAGGATATTATGCTAAGTGAAATAAGTCAGACTGACAAAAACAAATACCTTTTTATCTCACTTATATGTGGAATCTAAAGAATTAAAGAGCAAACAAAATAGAAATATTCTCATAGATACAGAGAACAAACTGATGGCTGCTAGATGGGAGGGAGTTTGGGGGATAAGTGAGAAAAGTGAAAGGATTAGGAAGTACAAATTGGTAGTCACAGAATAGTCATGGGGATGTAAAATACAGTATGGAGAATATAATCAATAATGTTTAAGACTACGTAGGATGTCAGATGGGTAATGGGCTTATTGAGGGCATCACTCCATAGATTATATAAATGCCTAACCACTGCACTGTACACCTGAAACTAATATAAAATAATATTAAATGTCAAATACACACACACATACACACACACACACAAGGGATGTAAAGTACAGCATGGGGAATACAGTCATTGATATTGTAATAGCTATGTGCAATGTCAAATTGGAAGTAGACTTCGTGGGGCTTTCACTTTGTGAGGAGTGTAAATGTCTAATCATTATGTTTTTTGTGCACCTGAAAATAATGATGAAAATAATAATAACAGGATAATAATAAGAAGAAAAAATCTATTTGATAGGATGATTGTGAAAATTAAATGAATTACAGCATGTGAAGTGCTTCCAACAGGGCTTGTCACACAGTGGGCCTTATATAAGAGTTAGGTATTATTGTTATTGTTGTTATTATTACTTTAATATCCAATGTCTCTTTTTTCTGTGTTTTCCCTTTATCTCTTTTTAAAGGTTTTTTCAATTATGTTTGACTTTTCATATTAGTTTATATTAGTTTTAGGTGTCCAGCAGAGTGGTTAGACACTTATATAATTTCCATAGTGATGTCTCCATTAGTTTATTACCCACCTGGCACTATACATAGTTATTAACATGTTATGCCCATATTCCATATTCTGTACTTGACAACCCCATGACTATTTTGTAACACCCATTTGTACTTCTTAATCCCTTCACATTTTTCACCATGACGTTGAACTCTGCTCTCATCTGGCAATCATCATTTTTTTCTGAACTTATGAGTTTGTTTCTGTTTTGTTTGTTCATTTATTTTGTTCTTTAGATTCTACACATACGTGAGATCACATAGTATTTCTCTTTCTCAGTTCGATTTATTTTGTTTAGGATAATACAGTCTATTTCCATTCATGTTGTCAAAAATGGTAAGATTTCATTCATTTTTATGGCCAAGTACTGTTCCATTGTATATATGTACCACCTCTTGTTAATCCAATTGTATATCTAAACACTTAGGTTGTTTCTATATTTTGGCTATTGTAAATAATGCTACAGCAAACGTAAGGGTGCATATATCTTTTTGAATTTGTGTTTTTTATTTCATTAGATAAATATCCAGGAGTGGAATTGCTGTGTCATAAGGTAGTTCTAGTTTTAATTTTTTGAGGAACCTCTAAACCGTTTTCCACAGTGGCTGCACCAGCTTGGTATCCCACCAACAGTATCCAAAGTTTCCTTTTTCTCCACATCCTTGCCAACAATTTTTTGCTGATTTATTGGTGATGGCCATTCTGACAGGTATGAGGTGATACTTCATTATGGTTAAAATTTGCATTTCTATGATGATTAGTGACATTGAGCATCTTTTCATATGTCTATTGTCCATCTTATGTCTTCTTTGGAGAAGTGTCTGTTCAGGTCCTCTGCCCAATTTTTCATTAGATTGTTTTTTTTTCCTTGTTGTTGTATTTCAGTTGTATGAGTTATTTATAAATTTTGTATATTAGCACATTATCAGATGTATAATTGGTGAATATTTTCTCCCATTCCATAGGTTGTCTTTTTGTTTTGTTGATAGTTTCCTTTGCTGTGCAAAAACTTTTTAATTTGATGTAGACTGATTTGTTTGTTTTTCTTTTGCTTCCCTTGCCCAATAACATATATATATATATATATATATATATGATTTTACATGTAAGTTTTTAATCCATTATGAGTTTATTGTTGTTTGTGATGTAGAAAGATAGTCCAGTTTCATTATTTGAAATGTATCTGTCCAGTTTTGTCAATATCAGTTATTGAATAGACTGTCTTTAACCCACATATATTCTTCCTCCGTTGTCATAAATGACCATATAGGCATGAGTTTATTTCTAAGTTTTTTATTCTGTTCCATTGATCTATGAGTGTGTTTTTATGTCAGTACCATAACTTGTAGTATAGTTTGTTATTAGGTAGCATGATACCTCCAACTTTTTTCTTTTTTCTCAAGATGGCTATTTGGGGTCTTTTGTGGTTCCATATAAATTTTAGGATTATTTTTTCTAGTCCTGTGACAAATGCCATTGGTATTTTGATAGGGATTGCATTGAATCTATAGATTGCTTTGGTTAGTATGGACATTTTAATAATGTTAATTCTCCCTTTCCATGAGCATGGTATATGTTTCCATTTTTTTCATATCTTCCTCAGTGTCTTCTAGTTTTTCAAGTACAACTCTTTTATCTCTTTAGTTAAATTTATTCCTAGGTTGTATTTATGCAATTTTAAATGGGACTGTTTTTATAATTTCCCTTTCTGACATTTCATTATTGATATATAAAAATGCAACTGATTTCTGAATATTAATTTTATAACCTTATACTTTCCTGAATTCATTTTATCAATTCTAATAGTTTTTTGGTGGAGTCTTTAGGGTTCTCCCTACATAGTATCATGTCATCTACAAATAATGACAATTTTACTTCCTCCTTTCCAATTTGGATGCCTTTTATTTATTTATTTATTTATTTATTTATTTATTTATTTATTTTCTGATTGCTGTGGCTAGGACTTCCAATACCATGTTAAATTAAAGTGGTGAAAGTGGACATCCTTTTCCCGTTCCGGATCTTAAGAAGAATGCTTTTACCTTTTCACATTTGAGTATAACGTTAGCTCTGGGTTCATCCTTATATGGCCTTTATTATTTTTTTATTTTTATTTTTAGCTGAGCCATTCTGCCACCTGTTGGCAGCTCAGCAGCACCTCAGCTCAGGCTGGGAATAGAACTGACAACCTGTTGGCCAGAGCTCACACTCTTTTTTTTATTAAATTATTTTTTATTATGAAATACACATTTTTTAGAATTAGTTTCAGCTGTACAACACAGAAGAGCTCACACTCCTGAGCGAGCTCTTAACCAACTGAGCCACTCGGCCGGCCGCCTTGTATGGCCTTTATTATGTTGTGGTATGTTCCCTCAAGTCTCACTTTGCTGAGAGTTTTTATCATAACTGAATGCTGGATTTTGTCAGATGCTTTTTCTGCATTTATTGACAGGATCATATGATTTTCATCTTTCATTTTGTTTACGTGGTGTATCACATTATTTGATTTGCAGATATTGAACTAACCTTGCATTTCAGGAATAGTGTTCTCCAATCTTTTCTCTGATCTTTTTCATGTATTGCTGAATTCAGTTTGCTAATAATTTCTTGAGGATTTTTACATCTATGTTCATCAGAGATATTGACCTATCATTTCCTTCTTCTTCTTCTTTTTTTTTTGGCAATATCTTTGTATGGCATTGAAATCAGGGTAATGGTGGCCTCGTATAAGGTCATTGGGAACCTTCTCTCCTTTTGAACTCTTTTAGAATAATTTGAGAAAAATAGGTGTTAATTCCCTTTTGAATGTTTTGCAAAATTCACCTGTAAAGCCATCCTGTCTAGGACTTTTGTTTGGGATGTTTTTGATTACTGACTCAATTTCACTACCAGTGATCAGTCAGTTCGGATTTTCTGTTTCTACTTGATTGGGTCTTGGAAGATTGTGTGTTTCTAGGAATTTACCAATTTCTTTCAGATTGTCCAATTTGTTGGCACACAACTGTCCATACTATTATTTTATAATCTTTGTATTTCCGTGATGACAGTTGTCACTTCTGCTCTTTCATTTCTGGTTTATCTATTTGGGTCCAATCTCTTTTGTTCTTGATGAGTGTCATTAAAAGTTTATCAATTTAATCTTTTGAAAAAGCCATCTCTTGGTTCCACTGACTTTTGTATTGTTTCTTTAGGCTCTGTATCATTTAGTTCCACTCTCATCTTTATTAACTCCTTCTTTCTACTCATTTTGGGCTTTGCTTGCTATTCTTTTTCTAGTTTCTTTAGATGTAAGGTTCGATTGTTTATCTGGGATTTTTTTTTGTTTCTTGATATAGGCCTGTACTGTTATGAATGTCCCTCATCAGAATAGTTTTGCTGTGTACCACAGATTGGGTCATTGCATTTTCATTTTCATTTGTCTCAAGGTATATTTTTAGTTTCTTCTTTGATCTTGTTGTTCACACATCCATTGTTTAATAGCATGTTATTTAGCTTCCATGTGTTTGTATGTGTTTCACTTATTTTCTTGTAATTGATTTTTAGTTTCATACCATTGGGGTCAGAGAAGATGACTGATGCAATTTCCATCTTTTAAAATTTATCAAGAGTTGTTTCGTAGCCTAACATATGGTATATCTTAGAAAATGTTTCATGTGCACTTGAAAATAATGTATATTTGCTGCTTTGAGTTAAAATGACCTAAAAATATGAATTATATCCATCTGGTCTACTGTGTCATTTAAGGCTAATGTTTCCTTGTTGATTTTCTGTCTGGAAGTCTGTCCATTGGTGTTAAAGTCCCTTACTATGACTGTATTACTGTTGATCTCTCCCTTTATGTTTATCAATATTTGCTTTATATAGTTAGGTGCTCTTATGTTGGGGGCATAAATGCTTACAAGGATTATATCCTTGTGTTGGATTTATCCCTTTATCATTATGGCATATCCTTCTTTCTCACCTCTTATAGCCTTTGTTTTAAAGTCTATATTGTTTGATATAAGTATTGCTAGCCCATTCTTTTGTTTGTTTCCATTTGTGTGAATACCTGTTTTCATCCCATTACGTTCAGTCTCTGTGTGTCTTTTGATCTGTAGTCAGTCTCTTGTAGGCAGCATATGTATGGATCTTGTTTTTTAATCCTTTCAGCTATCCTATGTGTTTTGATTGGAGCATTTAATCCACTTACATTTAAAGTAATTGTTGACAGCTACACAGCTGTTGCCACTTTATTATTTCTATTTATGTCTTTTAATTTCTTCTTCTTCTTCTTAAAGAAGTCCGTTTAAGAATTCTTGTAATGCTGGTTGGATGCTGATGAAATCCTTTAACTTTTCCTTGTCTGGAAAGCTCTTTATCTCACCTTCAGTTTTAAATGATAGCCTTCCTGTGTAGAGTAGTCTTGGTTGCAGGTCCTTGTTTTTTTTATCACTTTAAATATTTGGTGCCAATTTCTTCTGGTCTGCCAAGTTTCTGTTGAGAAATCAGCTGTGGGTCTTATGGGGGGTCCCTTGTTGGTAACTAACTAACTTTCTCTTGCTGTTTTTGAGATTCTCCTTTTGTCTTTCACCTTTATGATGTGTCTTCTTGTGGTCCTATTTAGGTTCATCTTGTTTGGGACTTTCTCCACTTCCTGGACTTGTATGTCTATTTCTTTTCCCAGATTAGGGAAGTTTTCTGTCATTTATTTCTTTAAATAGGTTCTCAATCTCTTGCTTTCTCCCTTCTCCTTCTGGTACCCCTATACTGTGAATATTGTTACACTGGATGCTGTCTAAGAAGTCCATTAAACTATCTTTATTAATTTTTTTTCCTTTGTGCTATTAAGTTGGGCGATTTTTGCTACCTTGTCTTCCATATTGCACGTTCGATCCTCTTCTTCATCTAACCTGCCTTTGATTCCTTGAAGTGCATTTTTCATTTTAATTACTACATTTTTCATTTCTGAATAGTTCTTTTTAATGTTTCTACGTCTTTTTTTATGCTTACTATCTCTTTGTTGATAATCTCCCTGAGATCATCTAGAATCCTTATAAACAGTGTTTTGAACTCTGTATGTGGTATATTGCTTGACTTCATTTCATTTAGTTATTTTAATGGAGTTTTCTCCTGTCATTTCATTTGTGGCATGTTTGTCTCTTCACTTTGGCTGCCTCTCTCTGTTTGTTTCTATGTATTATGTAGATCTGCTATGTCTCCCAGTCTTGGCCAAGTGGCCTTATGTAGTAGATGTGCTATGGGGTCCAGTGGTGCAGTCTCCCTGACCTCCTTAGCTGGGTGCTCCAGGAATCTCCCTAGTTTGGTTTCTGTGTGTCTTCCTATTGTATTTGAGCCTTGACTGCTATTGACATTTCAGTGGGATAGTCAGTTGATTATCAGGCTATTGTATGTGAGTATTGACCATGACCACAGTGTATAGCTGCTGTCCAGGAGCTTACCCCATTGTGCAGGTTTTGCCCCAGTGGTCTCTGGTGCTTTCCAAGACCACCCTTTTTGGTCTTGCCACTTGTGGGGCTAAACTGGTGGTGCTCTGTTGTAGTCTGAAGCTGGTGTCCAGGTTAATTAATTCTGGACCCTCCTGGGTGGTGTTTTGTTGCAAGCCCAGGTCAGCTGCTGCACGTGAATGGCCCAGGGCTCCCTGGTAGGAACTACAAAGTGGCCCATGTTTGACTACTTTTTTTGCTGGACCTGGAGGCATGTGCGACAATCCACACTGCAAACCAATACTGGCTTCCTCCAGAACCAGACCTTTGGAAACTCAGCACCAGGAACAGGGCACCCTGAGGTCCATTGTTTTCTGCTAGCTGTCCTTGAGCCTCAGCCATTGAAAAAGCTTTGGGAAGTACATGAGTTGGTTGAGGCAGGGTCTCAGGGAGTCACCAGGATGGGGTGATTTGTTTCACCAGTTTAATGCACATTCAGATTTAGTTCCAGTGCTGAGCCTGGAGCCCCTTAGCAAAAGACACAGAGCACACCAAGGCAGTTGCTGCCTGCCTGGAGCCCATGGACCCCCAATAATTTTCCAAGTAAGACTGCCACACAGGTCAATGCCGGCTGCCAAAAATGCCTGCTGTGGTTCATGAGCCAAGGCCAGCCACTTTCTGTTGAAAGAGCCTCCTATGGTGCTTGGAAAAGGGCTGGCTGTCCCTGCTGAATGTGCCTTTGGAAGTGCATCAGTTAGATAGTTTGGTATTCCAGGGAGTCACCAGAGTGTAGTGAGCAAAACTCACCAGGCCAATGCAGATTCAGATTTGGCCATGTGGGGGGAGGGCTCAACACAGGAAAGGGAACCCACCTGCAGGCTGCATGGCAGAAGGGCTCAACACAGGGATGAGGGTTATTGTGCCTTTGCCCTGAAGCTACACAACTCTGTCTCTCCTTGTATGTCTGTGTCACCTCTTGAAATTCCATCCCTCTGCCAAAGGCCAGAGTGAGTAGCCGGGTGAGTGTGGTGGGGCTTTTAAGCTGAAGTCTACATTTCCAGCATCCTTCTTTCTTACCTAGACAGACAGAATCCCTGCCAATTTTCATGGACAGATGGTGTGAGGGCTCCTTTTCCTGGCATTGGTGCTTTTGGCTGTGGAACTTGGTGTGGGACTAGGACCCCTCACTCCTCAGGGAGGACCTCTACATCTGAGATATTTCCCCAATTTTCAACCACCACACATGGGTGTGGGGTCAGCCCATTTGGTATCTCTGCCCCTCCTACCAGTCTTGGCATGGCTTCTTCATATCCTTAGTTACAGGACTTCTGTTCAGCTAGTCTTCAGATGGTTCTCCAACTGTCGTATAATTTAGTTGTAATTTTAATGTGGTAATGGGAGGAAGCAAGCACAGTGTTTACCTACTCCATCATCTTGACTCCATTTCTCTCTTTATCCTTTGACATCCCTTCTCCCTTTTGCTTCTGTCTTCAACTGCTTTTTTTATTCTGCTTCTTATGTCATTTATCTACCTATTATATTTAAGCTATTCCACAAGTTATTATCAGCCTCCCCATCCACCAATTCTAATGTCTATTATCCATAAAGATGTTATGTTGGTGGATTTCATATCAGGTAGGGGAAGCAAAGGCCTAGGGATGCACTGGATGGTAGGGAGGAACACTTTCATTTATTCTACTGAAGTTCTTCCCTTCCATCAGCCATATCCTCCCCCTCAAACTTCCTTATGCAGTCTTTCATGGTTAGGATTTATTTGATACCTTCCATAAGTGTCTATAATATACTGCAGTGGCCACTTTACTCACTCTGCTTCATTTTAAAAAAACTGTTTAAATACCCCAGTCCAGATATACTTCTCTGATTCAAACAAGCTTCACACAGACATGTCATGATTATCTGACTAATTCCAGGGTCCTATCGCTCTCCTCATCTTCTCAAAGCACCCCCTCTCTCCAGGAGTCTAGTGGCTATCTGCTCTTCCTTGCCTATTTTTGATTTTCTCCTGAGACACCTCACTGAGTACTGCCTGGGTCCTAAACTACAAACAACCCTATTCCTATTCTTAAAAAAGAAAGCACACAATTATGTACCTATCTTTGGGGTGCTGATTTCATTGAGTGACAATGGGTCAACAAGATAAATTAACCCTAGATAACATGTTATCTTTACCTGGGGATAGAATGTACCTGTCACCAGAAGACCCTTAAGAAACAACATTAATGGGACTTTCACCCTTATTAGCCAATGAAAATGAAATCTGTGGGCAATAATTTTGTTCTCAAGTCACATCCTGTAGGTAGTTTTGCCAGCCTGCAGAATGGTTGATTTTAAAGCATCTATGAAATGTGATCCTACTGGCCACTCCCAGATATCTCTGGAGTCTGTTCCATTCCTCCTTTACTAAAACCAAAGTGTTACAGAGCTTGGGTTGCAAACTGCAAGGATTATCTAGTTGACCCCATCCGCATTAAAGTAGCAAATATTTTTGCTTTTCTGAGTCATTTATTCCTCTTTCCTTGAAAAGAGAATACCCAGGAACAAATAGAAATAATTATAGAACTCTTAATCATTTTAATTTTCTTTTTTTGAAAAGCAGAGGTTTTCAAATTTTATTTTCAGGTAAAAAGAAGTGATTTGTACAGACCAGTCTGTACAAAGTACAGTACTGACCAGTACTGACTTGCTAGTAGGATGAGATTGCAGGCTGTGTGGGAACAAATGTAGGGAGTAAAGCTGTTACCTAAGGCGCCTGTGCCATTGTACTGCTGTCCATAGCTGGAACCTATTCTGCAGTGTACTCCATCTTCAAAAGCAGTTTGTGGTATACACAGGCACAAACACAATTAAAAAGCAGACAGGGATTTGCATGCATAAAATAAAAATTTGCATACAGTTTTAAAAAATGACTCTTCAGTGACATCAGAAACATGGCAGCATGAGAGGACCTCCTTGATCACTTTCCTTGAAGTTTCAAGTTGAACTGCTATAATTCAATAAATAATTCCTTACACAACACACGAACATGTCTGAGAGATCTATGCATCAAAATATCTGAAGTTAGGAGAATCAGGGTGAATTGGGGAGGAGAGAAGGAAGAAGTGCAGAGACAGGGGTCACCGAGGCAGCCTGGAGATCACTGTGGTCCCAGGAGAAGGGAGGATTGAGACTCTCTGTGGCTCCAGCATCGTGCTTGAGTGATTGGCATATAATATGCCTGAACCCAGCTATCAGAGCACAGACCTCAGGGCAAAGACCGAATATAGAAGTGTGACAACTGTGGTCTAACAGCCCTCACTGCCAGGCACAAAACGAAGCCCCAGAACCTAGCTGCCTTCTCCCACACTCCCAGGGCTCACCTCCCCCACAATATCTCAGTTTTAGAAGCAGATCCCAGAAAAACCGGTAGTAATATCAGTTTAAAGAGCAGAATATCTACAGCCCTAAGACTTGGAGAGAGCGTTCCTGAGCAGCAGACATGCACTGTGGCTAATCCCAGGGACAAGGGAAAAGATATATGTGCCACCATGACTCAGTGGAGAACAAAGACAGAAACATGCCAGGGGCCTCTGACACCCCACCTTACCCCCATATTTCATGGATTATCCCAGCGGGGGTGCCCAGGGATGCTGAGGTGCACAGCTCTACATCTGGCTGCACTGGGATTTCAGGGACTCAGAACCCCATCACACACCACATTCTCATAGAGGAGTGGTCCCCTGAGACCAAGGGAACCTGGTCACAGAGGAGACACCCACCTCCTCAGGAAGTTTTCCACCATGAAAATGGAGACACAGCAAGAAAAAAAATAAAGTGCTGCAGTGCTAACTATTGGAAAACAAAGGAAGACCTCTTTATATCAACCTACAAAATTCACTCTCATAGGTGCCTGAAAAGAAAAATAATATATTAATTACTATAAATAACCGAGGTCACAAGGCAGCTCAGAAAGAAAATAAAAAGTCTCCAGGAAATAAATTTAAAAACATGGAAATATGTGACTTAAGTGACAGAGAATTCAAGATTGCAGTTTTGAAAAGACTCAATGAGATGCATGAAAACTCAGGCAGTTTAATAAATTCAGAAATAAAATCAATGAACAATTGACAACATAAAAATGGCGGTGTGAGGTGAGTCTCATGAAATCTCCCCTAGAATTTACAACAAATTGAACAGCTATAATTCAACAAAGGACTCCCTGTGCAGCAGACAGGCAAGATTAAGAGTGGTGCAATTGAAATCTACCTTTAGAAAGGTAGGCAAATTGGGCGAGTGAGGGAAGAAGGAAGAGGGATGTGTGGAAACAGGACCACGCGATCCCACAGGACAGACACAGAGCTGAGATCAGAGCTCCAAGCTCCCTGAATTCCGGAGCTACAACTGTCATGGGACAAGTAAGAATTCAGATTGCTAGCGCTCCCCTTACGTCCCACAGTCCCACCTGAGGGATCAGCAAATAACACGACTGTACCCAGTGTTCATGGCAGAGATTTCAGAGCAAAGACTGCAGAAACAAAGATGAAAACAGCCATTTAAGACCTCACTGCCAAGCAGAGGATGGGGAAGGCATAGGCATGGGCCTAGCTGAACCCTCCTTTCCCTCCCAAGCTCGCCCAACCCCCCACCTTTTCAGTGTTAGAAGTGCAATGATATCAGGGTCAGATAAAAAAAAACATAAAATGTTTAGTTCTGAGAACTGTGGCCCACACCTATGGACTCGTGGCCCATCTATTTCCGATGAAGTTGAGCAAACCTTTGGTGCAGGATTGGCTGTGCTGCTGGTCGCCACCATTGCTCAGAGCCACCTCTCACAGCCCGTACTCCCCCTACCTCCATCTATATGGGCAGATCCTTGCAGGGGTAAACCGAGCCACTGAAACACATAGACCCTGAAACTGGTGCAGGAAGAGCTTTGGAACTTAAGAAGATCTCCACATCCCCCAACAGAGATGGTGCCCTGAGTCCCAATTGAACTGCTCATAGAAGAGAACCCACCCTTCCAGGGAACTACCCCATTGTGTGAGAAGCAAGAACAATGCACAGAAAATATACCACTACAGTGTGAGAAAGAATAAAAGATTGCAGTAGGAGAGAAAGCAAAATATTATACCAACACATACTGGAAAGCAAATGAAAGATATCCTCTTAACATCTTGTTGCAAAACCCACTTCTATAGATGTCTAGGAAGAGAAATAATAATTCATTAATTGCCATGAATAACCAAGGTAACAAGGCAGCTCAGAAAAGAAAATGAAAAGTCTCCAGAAAATGAACTAAACAACATGGAAATATGTGACTTAAATGAAATAGAATTCAAGATTGCAGGTCTGAAAAAAACTCAACAAGATGCAAGAAAACAGAGAGAGGCAGTTTAATGAACTCAGAAACACAATCAAAGAACAAAATGAACACTGTACCAAAGAGAATGAAATTTAAAAAAAAGAATGAAACAGAATTTCTGGAGAGTAAGAGCTCAGTAAAAGAAATAAAGAATGAAATAACCAGCTTAAAGTAATGGAGCTGACCAGCTAGAGAAAAGACTCAGTGACATCGAAGATAGAAATCTGGAAATGACACAGATAGAAGAAGAGAGAGACTTGAGAGTTAAAAGAAATGAAAGAACTCTACAAGAACTTTCTGACTCCATCAAAAAGAGCAACATAAGAATAATGGGCATACTAGTAGGAGAAAAAGGGGAGAAATGAAAAGAGTTTCTCAAACAAATGGTAAATGAGAACTTCTCAAACTAGTGAACAGAACTGGATCATCAAATCCAAGAAGCAAAGAGAAAGCCTAATTACCTCAATCCCAATAGGCCTTCTCCAAGGCACATTATATTGATCATCAAAAATGAAGGACAATGGGGCCGGCTGAGTGGCGCATTGGTTAAGAGCTGGTTTGGGAAGCCAGAGGGCCCCGGTTAGGGTCCCACATATGAGGGCCAGTGACACTGCCCTCTACAGCTAAGACGCTGAACAACAGCTCAACCTGGAGCTGGGCTGCCGGAGTCACTGGCCACGGTGCAGGCTGCAGCCCCTGCTGCAGTGGGTTGCCATGGGCTACTGTGTGTAGCCAGCAGCCAGTGTGAGTGGCCAGCAGCCGCAGTGAGCTGCCGTCCAGAAGCCAGCAACAGATTTGCCTCACCCGGGAAGAGCACAATGATGGTGCCAACTTGGGCCAGTGAAGCAACGTCCTCCACAACTAGACTGAAGAACAAAAGGACAGCAACTTGTCTGTTTCCCTTCCCCCAATTCCCCAGCGCTGTTTCCATCCCCCAATTCCCCAATAAAAATCTTTAAAAAAATGAAGGACAATGAAAGAATCCTTAAGGAAACCAGGGAAAACAAGACTGTAACTTACACAGGAAAGCCCATTAGATTACCAGCAGATTATTCAGCAGAAACTCTACAAGCCAGAAGGGAGTGGAATGAAATATTTGAACTTTGAAAGAAAGAAATTATGAGCCAAGAACAATATATCCAGAAAAGATATCCTTTAGATATGAAGGAAGAATAAAGACCTTTCCAGGAATACAGAAGCTCAGGGGATTTTCTGACACACAACCTGCACAACAAGAAATTCTGAAGGAGGCTATTCGACCTGAAGCAAAAAAATACAAAACCATGAGTGCTATTATGAACAGACAGACAGAAAGAGAAAATGGCAACCCCTAAATCAAATATGATGCTATATTCTTAAACATAACATACTGGGTAAAGAACAAATACCACTTAAAAAAAAAGAAGAAAAAGACAACTTTCTACTGCAGCTCAGAAATCAACTCACAGCATAAACAGGGATAATTTGTGACTACAAAAAAATAAAAGTGGGGAGAATAAAAGACTGAGCTACCACAAGGGAATGGTATACTCTATGAAAATGGAATACTCTACATATGAAAATTTCTTTTACAGAAACTTAATGGTATCCACTCAAAAAAAATCTAGAACTGAAATACAAAACATAAAAAAGAAGAAGCTGGGGGGTGGCAGGAAATCATGGAATACCACCACACTGAATTAATAGACAGCAACAAAAAGTCAAAGAAACAATGGAGACACCATCCTACAAGAAAACCAAAGATAGAATGATAGAAAATCCTCATATATCATTAATCACCCTAAATGTAAGTGGACTGAACTCACCAATAAAAAGGGACAGAGTAGCAGATTCGATAAAAAATCTAAACCCAACCACATTCTGCCTCCAAGAGAAATATCTCAGCTACAAGGACAAATATGCACTCGAAGTAAAAGTGTGGAAATTGACACTGCAAGCAAATGGTATTCAGAGAAAAGCAGGTGAACTTACACCGATATCAGATGAAACAGACTTCAGGATAAAAAAGGCAACAAGAGACAAAGATGGACATTGCATAATGATAAAGAGGACTAAGCAACAAGCAGACATAACAGTCATAAATATTTATGCTCCCAATCAAGGAGCACAAAAATATACAAAGCAACTACTAACAGAATTAAAGGGAGAAATTGACCAAAACACAATTGTAGTAGGGGGCCTAAATACATCATTGACAGCTATGGATAGATCATCCAAACAGAAAATAATTAAAGAAACATCAGCCCTAAATGACACATTAGATAAAATGGACATAATTGACATTCATAGAGCACTTCATCCTAGAACATCAGACTATACATATTTTTTTAGGGTACAGGGAATATTCTCAAGGATAGACCACATATTGGGACATAAAACTAGCCTCAGCAAAATTAAAGAGATTGAAATCATACCAAGCATATTCTCTGATCACAAGACTTTGAAATTGGATATCAACTGCAAACAGAAAGCAGGAAAAACCACAAATATGTGGAGATTAAACAACATACTTCTAAAGAATGACTGAGTCAAAGAAGAAAGAAGGGGAGAGATCAAATATACATAGAATAAAACGAGATGAAAATACATCCTACCAAAAATTTTGGGATGCAGCAAAAGCAGTTAGAACAGGGAAATTTATATCTGTACAGGCTTATCTCAGAAAAAAAGAAAAAATCCAGATAAATAACCTCACATTACAATTCATAGAACTAGAAAAACAAGAACAAATGAAACCTAAAGTCAGCAGAAGGAAGGAAGTAATAAAAATCAGAGCAGAACTAAATGAAATAGAAATAGAAAACAAAAAGACAATAGAAAAAATTAATACAACAAAGAGCTGGTTTTTGAAATGTTAATAAAATTAACAAACCCTTGACTGGATTAATTAATATAAAAAGAGAAAAGACACAAATAACAAAATCAGAAATGAAAGAGGGAAGTTACCACGGATATCACAGAAATACAAAGGATCATCCAAGAATACTATGAAGGATTATATGCCACCAAATTCAATAACCTAAAAGATATGGATATGTTCTAAGAAACATATTGCCTTTCTCGGCTTAATCACAAAGAATTGAAAAATCTATATAGATCCATCAACAGTAAAGAAGTTAAATCAGTCATCTGAAACCTTTCCAAAAGCACAAGTCTGGGACCAGGTGGCTTCTTAAGGGAATTGGACCAAACATTCATAGAAGAACTAATACCTGATCTACTAAAACCTTTCCAAAAATTTGAAAAGAGACAATACTCCCTAACTCATTTTATGTGGCCAACATTACCCTGATACCAAACCCGGTAAGGATAACACAAAATAAAGAGAACTGACTCTGGTTGGTGAACACATAATGTGATATATAGATGATGTATTACAGAATTGTACACCAGAAATCTATGTAACTTTGCTAATAACTGTCAGTTCTATTTTCTTTAATTTTAAAAAAATTACAGACTAATTTTCCTGATGAATACAGATGCAAGAATCTTAAACAAAATTCTAACAAATCGGATGCAACAATGCACTAAAAAGATGATACATCACGACCAATTGGGGTTCACCCAATTGGGGCACAAGGATGGTTCAACATACAATAATCAAACAATGTGATTCACCACATGAACATAATGAAAAATCACATGATTATATCAAGTGGTGCAGAAAAAGCTTTTGACAAGATTCAACATCCATTTATGATTAAAACACTTAATAAAATGGGTGTAGAAGAAAAATACATTAACATAATAAAGTCCATATATGACAAACCCTCAGCTAATATCATAATTAATGGGAAAAATCTGAAGCTCTTCACTCTATGTTCAGGAAATCGACAGGGCTCTTCCCTATCACCTCTGCTTTTCAATATAGTATTGGAAGTCCTAGCAAGAATGAAATCTCAGAAAAGAAAAACAATAACTTAAGCAATTGCAACTAAAACAATAAAATACCTAGGAATAAACGTAACCAAGAATGTAAAATTCCTATGCACTGAGAACTTTAAGAGATATATATATATATATATATATATATATATATATATATATATATATATATATTATTTTTTTTAAATTGAAGAAGACACAAGGAATGGAAAGACATTTTGTGTTCATGGATTAGAAGAATCAACATAGTTAAAATGGCCTTATTACCCAAAGCAATATACAGACTTAATGCAATCCCCATCAAAATGCCATTGGAATTTTTTAAAGAAATAGAACAAAAAAATCATCAGATTTTTATGGCACCACAAAAGACCCCAAAGAACCAAAGCAATCCTAAGAAAAAGGAACAATGCTGGAGGTATCACACTCCCTGACTTCAGCTTGTACTACAGGGCAACAATAATTAAAACAGTAGAGTATTGGCAGAAAAACAGACATACAGACCAACTGACACTAGAATTGAGAATCCAGAAATAAATCCACATAAATATGGACAGATAATTTTTGACAAAGGAGCCAAAAACATACAATGGAGAAAACAAAGCCTCTTAAATAAGTGGTGCTGGGAAAATTGGAAAGCCACCTGCAAGTGAATGATATTAGACTGCTATCTCTCACCATGCACCAAAATTAACTCAAAATAAATCAAAGACCTAAACATAAGACCTGAACAATCAGCTGCATAAAAGAAAACATAGGTACTAAACTGATGGACCTTGGTTTTAAAGAATATTTTATGAATTTGACTTTGAAGGCAAGGGAAGTAAAAGCTGAAATAAATGAATGGAACTATTTCATACTAAGAAGCTTCCATATAGCAAAAGAAACCATTGACAAAATAAAGAGGCAACCAACAAAATGAGAGAAGATTTTTGTGAACAATGCGTCTTATAAATGACTAATATCCAAAATATATAAGGAACTCGTACAATTCAATAACAAAAAAAACCCAAACAACCCAATAAAAGAATGGACAGAAGACATGAATAGACATTTCTCTAAAGGACATACAAATGGCCAACAGACATCTAAAAAAATGTTCAACATCACTAATCATCAGAGAAATGCAAATGAAAACTACAATGAGATATCACCTCACACCAGTTAGAATGGCTATCATCAACAAGACAAATAAAAACAAGTGTTGGAGAGGCTGTAGAGAATAAGAGACCCTTATACTCTGTTGGTGGGAATGCAGATTGGTGCAGCCACTATGGAAGGCAACATGGAGAATCCTCAAAAACTTAAGAATAGATTTACCAAACGACCCAGCAATTTCTCTCCTGGATAGATATCTACCCAAAAAATCTGAAAACATTTATCCATAAAGATATATGTGCTTCAATGTTCACTGCACCTTTATTTACCATGGCCAAGACATGGAAACAACCAAAGTGTCCTTCGATAGATGATTGGATAAAAAAGATGTGGTATATATACATGATGGACTACTATTCTGCCATAAGAAAAGAGGAAATAGTGCCATTTCTGACAGCATGGATGGATCCTGAGATTATTATGCTAAGTGAAATAAGTCAGACTGAAAAGTCGAGAACCATATGATTTCACTGATATGAGGGATATAAAACCAAAAACAACAAAAGAACAAGACAAAAAAATGAAGAAAGAAAAACTCATAGACACATATAATGGGGTAAAGAGGTAGGTGTGTGGAAAAAGGCATCAAATATATGGTTCTGGAAGGAGAACTGACTCTGGGTGGTGAACACACAATGTGATATATAGATGATGTATTACAGAATTGTACACCTGAAACCTATGTAACTTTACTAACAATTGCCACCCCAATCAACTTTATTTTTTTTTAAAAAGAGCTAACAAAGTTAAAAAAAAGAAAAAAGAAAACTCTAAAGACTCCACCAAAAAAAACCTATTACAAACAATAAACAAGTACAGTAAAGTTGCAGGATACAAAATCCACGTACAAAAATTCATTGCATCCTTATATACTAACAGTGAAATTTCAAAAAAAGAAATGAAAAAAATCCTTTTGCAATTGCAACAAAAATAATGAAATACGTAACAATAAACTTAAAGGATGTGAAGGACCTGTACACTGAAAACTAAAAGACATTATTAAGAGAAATTGAAGAAGACACAAAGAAATGGAAAGATATCCAACGTTCATGGATTGGAGGAATCAATATAGTTAAAATGACCATATTACCGAGAGCAATATATAGATTTCCTGCAATACCCATCAAAATCGCAATGGCATTTTTTCCAAGAAATCAAACATATATAATTAGATTTGTATGGAATAACAAAAGACCCCAAATAGCCAAAAAAAAATTGTCACAAGAAAGGACAAGGCTGGATGTGTCACCCTCCCTGACTTCAATTTATACTACAAGGTCACAATAATCAAAACAGCATGGTGTTAGCAGAAAAACAGACACACAGACAACTGGAATAGATTTGAGAACCAAAAAAGAAATCCACATATACATGGGCAGATAATTTTTGACAAATGAAGTGAAAACATACAATGGAGAAAAGAAATACTCTTTGTTAAGTGTTGCTGGGAATATTGGAAAGCCACATGCAAAAAAATTAAACTAGGCAGCTATGTGTCAATGTATACCAAAATAAACTGAAAATGAATCAAAGACCTAAATATAAAATCTAAACAATATAGTGCATAGAAGATAGCATAGGTACTAAACTTATGGACCTTGGGTCCAAAGAGTATTTTCTGAATTTGACCTCAAAGGCAAGAGAAGTAAAAGCAAATATAAATGAATGGGACAATATCAAACTAAAAAGCTTCTGCACAGCAAAAGAAAGCATCAACAAAACAAAGAGGCAACCAACTGAAAGGGAGAAATTATTTGCAAGTAACACCTCCAATAAAGGGCTAATATCCAAAATATATAAAGAACTCATACATCTCAACAACAAAAAAGCAAACAGTACAATTAAAAAATGGGCAGAAGATCTTAACAGACAGTTCTCCTAAGTAGACAGACAAATGGCCAAGAGATATATGAAAAAATGCTCAACTTCACTAGCTATGAAGGAAATGCAAATCAAAACCACAGTGAGATACCACCTCACATCTGTTAAATAGCTATCATCAACAAAACAAGTAATAAGTTTTGGAGAGGTTGTACATACAAGTAACCTCCAAGTGTATGAGGAGCACTCATACACTGCTGATGGGAATGTAAATTGGTGCAGCCACTATGGAAAACAGTATGGAGTTTCCTCAAAAAATTAAGAATAGAATTACCATATGACCCAGGAATCCCACTTCTGGGTATCTACCCCCCAAATCTGAAAACATTTATCCATGAAGATACATGTAGCCCTATGTTCACTGCATCATTATTCATGGTGGCCAAGAAATGAAAACAACTGAAGTGCCCTTTGATAGATGATTGGATAAAGAAGATGTGGTACATACATACAATGGAATATTACTTGGCCATAAGAAAAGATGAAATAGTGCCATTTGTGACATCATGGATGGATCTTGAGATTATCATGCTAAGTGAAATAAGTGAGAGAGAAAAAGTCGAGAATTAATATGACTTCACTGATATGTAGGATATAAAACTTAAAGCAACAAACGAACAAGACAAACGAACAAAGGAAAACTCATAGACACAGAAAACGGTTTAGTGGTTACCAGAGGGTAAGGGGGGAGGGGGTGCTAGAAGAGGGTAAAGGGGGTGAAATATATGGTGATGGAAGCAGAAATGACTGGGTAGTGAATACACAATGCAATATATAGATGGTGTATTATAAAAGTGAACACTTGAAACCTATACAATTTACTAACCAATGTTACCCCAATAAATTTAATAAAAATTTTAAAATGACCCTGATAGCTAAAATTCAAAGGTCTTTTTTGTGAGAGTCCTTATGTATAGAAGGTTAGCTGATTTTTGAGTCTCTGTCCCAAAGTATCTGAAAGATTAGGTGAAATTACATTCTCAAAGCTCAGTGAGGCTTGGTGGCTAGGAACAAAATAAAACGATGTACAGCTAGACGTTCGTTTTGGTAATTTACCCTTGTGAAAAAGCTTCTTTCTTTGAATTCTGGATAGTCCGAGACAAAATTCAGACATCAAAGCACATGGCACAGTGTTTGGCACCTAGTAAGTGCCCAGTGAATATTGGTGGAACTGAATAAGAGTGGCTAAAGCTTAACTTTGGTCTTTGGCAGGAATTGTTTCTTATCTACCAGAGATCAATTTTCCTCTTGTTTTCTAGCATAATCCTGCTTTTGTTTAAGGTTGAAATGTGCCTAGCTAAGTATTCCTTTTCCCAGTCTTCTTGCAACTAGCGTTGTTAGGTGGAGCATGTAATATAGTTCTAGCCAAGGAGATTTAAATGGAAGTCTTTTGGGAGTTTCTGGAAAAGATTGTGTTTTCCTTATAAAAGATGATGGATGTGTGTGGCACTGCATGTTCCTCAGTCCTGCTTCTTAGAAGCACTGATGTCACAGCCATCTTTTAACCATGAAAGTAAAAGCTAATGTGCTAAGAATGGTGAAGCAGAAAGGAAGAGCTTATGCCTTTGATGGCATTCTTCAACAGCAGAACTGAAGCCTACAACTACCTACTTGGAGACTTGTTTGTACATTTAAAAAATCCCTATTTGTTTAAACCACTGATAGTCCAGATTGTGTTACTTGCAGGCTAATGTTTGTACATTTAATAAATTCCTATTTGTTTAAACCACTGATAGTCTAGATTGTATTACTTGCAGGCTAATGTGATCCACATAGATACATATTGCCATACCACCAAGCTTCCAGGACATTAATGTTAGTCCCTGACTATTTAGTGAGCCTTATTAGGGCACTTTGCCCAGGTCAGCCTGCTATGCCAGTGTGCCTAACTTCAGGTCTTTCCTGACCTTTATCCGCTACAACCAGTAAGACCAAAGCTTAACTTATTCTGTGTCCTAATTCCTCAGGGCCTTGCAAAGTGATAGAAGCTAATTGAATAAATGTCTAATGTGTTAAAACATTAACTTATAACAGAGTTCTTCAATGTGTTAACCTAAAAGGTTGGCTCCTCCCATTCCAACAAAAGGAGTTTGATAGCTGTGGCAGGGACATCAAAAGATACATTTTGAGCCAGAGGAAGATTTTGGGTGTCCATTGACTCCACCTTGGAGATGGTCACCTTCAAAAGGTCTGGCTCTATTTGAGAACATGATTATGATACCTAATGCAATTGCACTTATTCAGACATATACTCTCTAAAATACATGTGTGTACATGTACACACACACATTTCTTGAAGAGAGAGAGCAAGATAAACACAATTTAGAATCTCATTAAAGCTGAGTATTGATGAATGGCATGTGGTGGGTGCCCCCTCCTGTACACAGGACTCACTTATTTGGTTCTATGTTTCTGTGTCCCAGCAATCTACATATCCCCATGGTGTTTTGTTACCTTCACTAGTTAATCTACTGTGTGTGGAACTGTACTGAGAAGACCATAATGGAAAAAAACATAAGTTATATAATGACTATCCTAAGAGACACAAAGTATATACTTCCTCAACTCGACAATGAACCAAAAAGCAAAAACATTGGCAGACTTATAGGTGCCAAAGCAAGTGAAAAGATTGTACTTCACCTCCAAACATCCAAATTCTTCTCCACTCTGGAAAGATAGGAAGAGGGTATACCAATTAATGAGCTGACAGTATTTCAGTGATGTAGGAGAGTTCCAACCTTTGTATCTGATTATCTTTTCATCAATGTTGCTCTCATTTATTTTCCTCACCTCTCTCTGTCTCTCTCTGTCTCTCTCTCTCTCTCTCTCTCTCTCTCTCTCTCTCTCTCTCTCATATCTTAGTACATCATTTTAATATGAACTATGGCATTTCTCAGAACATTAATAAAAAAACTAAAGTCAGTACGGAATATAAATGGTTTTGACACATTTCCAGAATGTGTCTTAAAGAAGCAGGAGATATATAAAAAAATAAAGAGGTAAGTTATAATCATAAAATCAAACCACCTTTAAAAAAATGAGTCTTTTTCTGACTGGGTGAAATTTGTCAGGGATTTAGGTGTGTACTTTAGCAAGCTGAGAGATATCCCAGACAAATGGATTCATATGGGTTGTGGGAAGTGTTGCGTGGAAAGGTGAAGTAGGGAGAAGCCTAGTGTCTCCTATTTCATGAGGTTTCTTATGAGATGTGAAGATCCAAGAAAGGGGGACTTATAGTCAGTTAAGACAAATGAGAATTTTCTTGGTCCTTGTACAAACCTATGATTTTTCCTTTTTCTAGGGGTTTTCCAACATTAATATGCATCAGAAACACCAATAACTTGAGGCACTTAAGACTCCACATTCCCATTTCTTACTTTCAGAAATTCTGATTCATCAGGTCTGAAGTGGGTCCTGTAATTTCTATTCTTAAAAAAAATACCTCAGGCATGTGAAGTACAGCATAGGGAATATACACTTAATAATATTGTAATTGTGTATGGTGCTTGTATGGTTACTAGCCTTATTGGGGAATCACTTCATAAACTTATAAATGTCTACCCACTATGCTGTACAACTGATTCTAATATAAAATAATATTGAATGTCAACTATCATTGAAAAAAAAACCACCCCGGGTGATTTTGCCACGTCATTTGGGGATCAGACTTTTTGAGAAGCACTGCCTTATTCAGTGGGAAGAGAGACAATTCTCTCTGCTGCCTCCTTCTGGACTCCAAAGCAGAGGGCTTTTCTATTTCTAGAGAAACCAGACCATGAAAGGAGCAAATGTTTCCATTTGAAATATTACCAGCCAGTGCATTTGTGGTAAGAAAATGGAACTGTTTTTCAGAGGTGAGAAAGATTTCTTTCTGTGACTGATGGGCATAGACACGTGATCCTGTGAGAGCAGGTGAGGGAAAGACAAAGATGACACCAGGGAAGCAACAGAATGCCACAGATGATTTTGTTTTCTTTTGTTTTCATTTTCTTTCACACATATATTCTGAAATATCACTTTAAAATATTTTTATTAAAATATATCTAAAACACTATATTATATTAGTTTCAGGTGTAAATCATAGTTATTCAACAGTACCCACCTGGCACTATACATAGTTACTACCATATTATTGATTATACTTCCTATGCTAAAGAAGTGATCACCATGATAAGTCCACCAACCATCTGACACCATACAATGCTATCACAACATTATTGACTATATTTCCTATGCTGTATATTACATTCTTAAGACTTATTTTATATCTGGAAATTTGAACCTCTTGTTCCCTCCTTTTTTAATTTTTCAATTATAGTTAACATTCAGTACTATTTTATATTAATTTCAGGTGTACAGCATAGTGGTTTGACATTTATATAATTTGACATAATCCTCCTGACTAGTACACCCACCTGGTATTATACATAGTTATTACCATATTATTGACTGTATTCCCTATTACCATATTATTTACATCTCCATGACTATTTTATAACTACGAATTTGTATTTCTTATTTCCCTTACCCTTTTCATCCTGCCCCCAAAGCCCTCCCATCTAGCACCCCAACAAATCTAGTACCCATCTGATACCATAGTTATTATAATATTATTGATTACATTCCCTATGCTATAAACTACGTCCCCATGACTACTGTGTAACAATCAATTTGTATTTATTACTTATTAATTCCTTCCTCTTTTTCATCCAACCCCAAACACCACTCCCATCTGGAATCCATCCAAGTAATATCTATATATGAGTTTGTTTCTGTTTCCTTTGTTTATTTTGTTCTTTAGAGTCCACTTATAAGTGAAATCCTATGACATTTGTCCTTCACTGTCTGACTGACAACACTAAGCACAATACCCTCTAGGTCCATCCATGTTGTCGCAGATAGCTAGATTTTATTCTTTTTAATGGCTAATATTCCATTGTATATATGTATCACTTCTCTATCCATTCATCCATTCAGGGACACCCAGGTTGCCTTCATATCTTGACTATTGTAAATAATGCTGCAATGAACATATAAATGAGCACATCCCCTCAAAGCAGTGTTTTGGGCTTCTTTGGATAAATGCCCAGAGTGGGATTACTGGGTCACTCTTTGTCTTTTGTTATAGTCTTTTTTTTTAAACTTTATTTTGTCTGGTATAAGTATTGCTACCTCAGCCTTTTCTTTGTTTGTTTGTTTCCATTTTCATGAAATAACATTTTTCATCCCTTTACTTTCAGTCTACGTGTGTCTTTTGATCCAAAGTTAGTCTCTTGTAGGCAACATATGTGTTGGTTTTGCTTTCTTATCCATTGAGCCCCACTACCTTTTGTTTGACTCATTTAATCCACTTACATCAAAAGCAATTGTTGATAGGTATGTAATTATTGCCATTGTATTATACAATTTATTTATATATTTATTTATTTATTTATTTTCATCTTAAAGAAGTCCCTCTAATATTTCTATTTTTTTTAATTGCAGACTTGGGAAGAGTAACAGCATTGGGGAATTGGGGAGATGGACCAGCCCAGTTGTTGTTCTTCAATCTTAGTTGTGGAGGGCGCCAGTTGCCATCTGGCTGCCTGTCGACACCTCATGGTCTCTAAGCTCAAGGTGCTGTATTATAATGTTATTTGTGGGTGGGCATAGCCACCATCCCATGCAGGAGTCGAACCAGCAACCTTGTTGTTAAGAGTGCATGCTCTATCCACTGAGCAGTCCAGGTGGCAGCTCAGGTTAAGGTGTCAAGTTCAGTCTTAGTTGGGGGTGGATGTAGCCCATCATCGAATTGTTGTTAGGAGCATGTGTTCTCACCAGCTGAGCCACCCTGCCACCTGTTGGCAGCTCAGTGGCAGTTCAGCTTGGGTGCCACTGTCCCATGTGGGAATCGAACCAGTGGCCCTGTTGCTCAGAGTCCGCACTCTTAAGCTAACTCTTAACCAACTGAGCCACTCGGCTGGCCCCGCTAATATTTCTTATAATGCTGGTTAGGTGGTGATGAACTTTGTAACCTTTTTCTTGCCTGGAAAGCTCTTTATCTGTCCTTTGATTCTAACTGATAGCTTTGCTGGGTAGAGTAATCTTGGTTGTAGGTCCTTGCTTTTCATCACTTTGACCATTTCCTGCCATTTCCTTCTGGCCTTCAAAGTTTCTGTTGAGAAACCAACTGACACCCTTATGCAAGCTTCCTTTTAAGTTACTACTTGCCTTTATCTTACTGCTTTTAGGATTCTCTTTGTCTTTAACCTTGGTATTTTAATTATGATGTGTCTTGGTGTTGACCTCTTTGGGTTCATCTTGTTTGGGACTCTCTGCACTTCCTGGGCTTGTATATCTATTACCTTCAGCAGGTTAGGGAAGTTTTTCATCATTATTTCTTCAAACAGGTTTTCAATTCCTTGTGCTAGCTCTTCTCCTTTTGGTATACCTGTAATGTGAATGTTGTTACACTTGACGTTGTCCCAGATGCCCCTAAAGTCTCCTAGTTCTCTTGGATTCTTTTTTCTGCTTGCTGTTCTGATTGGGTGTTTTCTGCTACCTTATCTTCTAAATCGCTGATTCGATCCTCTGCTTCATCTAATCTGTTGATTCCCTATAATGTATTCTTCATTTCCATTATTATATTCTTTATTTCTGACTGGTTCTTTTTTATGTTTTCTACCTCCATTTTTCTGTTTTCTGTCTCTTTATTGAGGTTCTCCCTAGGATCACCGAGCATCTTTTTTTTTTAAAGATTTTATTGGGGAATTGGGGAGGGGAACAGTGTTGGGGAGTTGGGGATGGGGAACATTGTGTTTTTCCAGGACCCATCAGCTCCAATTCAAGTTGTGGTCCTTCAATTTTAGTTGTGTTGGCCTCAAGCTCAGCTCCAAGTCCAGTCACCACTTTCAATCTAGTTGCGGGTGGTCGTAGTCCACCATCCCATGAGGAAGTCGAACTGGCAACCTTGTTGTACACTGAGCCATGTGGCCATCCATCAGCAGCTCTCAGCTGCTCAGCTCAAGGTGCTGTGTTCAATCTTAGTTGTGGGGAGGCGCAGCCCACCCTCCCATATTCTGATATAGGTGTCAAACTGGCAACCTTGCTGCTAAGAGCACGTGCTCTCACCAGCTCAGCAGCAGTTCAGCTCAGGTACAACTCACTGGCCAATGTGGGAATCGAACTGGTGACCCTGTTGCTCTTAACCAACTGAACAACTCGGCTGGCCCTGTGGGCATCCTTGAAACCAGTGTTTGGAGCTCTGCATATGTTAGATTGTTTGTCTCCATTTTGTTTAGTTCTTTTTTCTGGAGCTTTGTTTTGTACTTTCATTGAGACATGTTTCTTTGTCTCCCCATTTTGGCTGCCTTCCTGTGTTTGTTTCTATGTAGTATGTACGGCTGCTATGTCTCCCTGTGTTAGTAGAGTGGCCTTAGGTATGTGTGCTATGGGGCTCAGTGGCACAATCTTCCTGGTCACCTGAGCCACACACTCTAGGTGTGCCCCATGTGTGGTTTGTGTGTGTCTCTTCTTGTAGTTGAGCCTTGGTTGCTGTTTGCACATCAGTGGGACATATTGACCCATTGGTTGTGAGAGCTGGCCATGACTACAGTGGTGGAGTGTGGTGCAGGGGCTGACACTACAGAGCTGGATCTGCCTCAGCAGGGCTCTGGGGCCTGCCCAATCCACCCCTTGAGTGTGTTGTCTTTGGGGAAGTCTGGGTGATGCGCCAGCTCATTTCAAAGTTGGCCACTGGGCACACCAGCCCCAGGGACACATGGGAGGGCACCTGCTGCAGGTCAAGTTCAGATGCAGTCCATGTTCCACCCTGGACCACCCAGCAGGAACCACAAATCAAGCAATCCACAGATGGCTGCTGCCCATGTCATTCTTGAAGTGCCTCGAGAGGTCAACCTCAAACCAAAGGAAGCTGTCACTAGTGTCGAGCTTAGGGCTACTCATCCAGAGGTATGGGAGACGCTCAAGCCTGATGCTGCTTGTCTGGGTTCCACAAACCTTTGAGAGACTGGAGGAGATTCTGCAGCATGAATCAAGGTAGGCAGTTTTTATGAAAAAGTCACTGGAAGCAGCTTGGTTGTGCCCAAAAGTTGGGCAGATCAGGGTATCCAAATCATCAGGGTGTGGCGAATGAGTGGTGTTAGCCTGCTTGATGGACACTCAGATCTTGGGCCACCTGCGTCTGCACACAGGGAAGGGGGAGGGCTCAACAAAGAAACAATGGCTTCTGCCAGCTTTTTTGACCAGGAGAAAGCTGCTCCTTCAGCCCTTGTCCTGAAGACAGATAATTCAGTTTCCCTCCATATGTCCCTGTCACCTCTCCAGCTGCTGTTCCAGCACTGGAGCTCAGAGCCAGTGATTCTGTTGGTAGGGCCATGTGCAGTCCCTTTAAGAGGACCACCTGGGACTCCAGCCACTCTTTGTCTCACTCAGCCACAATCTCCACTGGTTTTCACAACCAGAAATTTTGGGGACTTTTCTCCCCGGCAGTGGAACCCTGAGCTAGGGAGGGTCTGGGACCACTTACTCCTCCGGTGGGTACCTCTTCAGCTGAGATATCCCTCTCAATTTTTAATGGTCAAATGTGGGTGCAGGACCAGTCCGATCCATGTCTCTGCCCCTCCTACCAGTCTTGAGGTGGCTTCTTCTGTATTACATTAGTTGTAGGGCTTTGGTACAGCAATATTCCATGCAGTTCTCAACGATGGTTGTTTTGTACTTCAGTTGTAATTTTGATGTGGTCATGAGAGAAGGTAAGCACAGCATTTACCTACTCTGCCATCTGACCACATCTCCTGAAATATCACTTTTAAACCCTAAGACAGCCATAAGATTTAAAATGATGCCTAGGTTAGTAGTTCTTAAAGCGTGCTTGTTGGACCTGCAGCTTCTTCAGCACCTGGGAACTTGTTAGAAATGAAGATTCTCAGTCTCCACCTCTAGACCTATTGAAGCAGAAATTCTGGGCCTGGGGCCCAGGAATTTGTGTTTTAACCAAGCCCTTAGGATGATTCTGATGTGTGCTACAGTTTGAAAACTATTAACCTAGCAACAAACTGCCTTATACATTCTCTAAGGCCAAAGTCTGAGTACTCTGCATCTGTGTGTCTTCTTTCCCACTCCATCTCCAAAAACGGACATGGTGCTGATCATAGAGGATGATTGGGAAATTGTTGCCTTAAGCAGCTGCCATTCTCAAGTATCTTAATGCCTTCATTTTCAGTTACCAAATTATATTAGTTGATCTTGATAATAATCTTATGAAGTTGATAAGGGTAAGAATATATATATATATATATATATGTACATATATATATATATATGCATTTCCATTTTGAGTCTCATCCCTGGAAACTGTTATTCAGTATCTGGGTGGTACAGGGACAGCTTTGTTTTTAACAAGCTCGCAGCACATTCTGATGATAAGTGAGCTTCAATAAGCACCATAGGGAAAAGTTATGTACAGCCAGGTTTCGGGTACCATGACAACCTAGCTGAACCTCAGGAACCACTTCTGTAAAATGGGAACATGATACCTACTTTACCAACTTTATAAAGTTACTATAAAGATCAATAGAGACTATTTATTTGTATTACTTAGAGGACATACAAGCAATCTCAGATCACACATTTTTCCTTCTTTTAAATATTATCATTCTTTGGCCATTCCACAGTCTAGCAGTGTATTTTTAAACACACCAAAACCTTTACAAAGAAAATTTATCCCCACAGACAATGATGCCACAGACAAGTGAAGTGTCCTCAATACAAGGATGCAAATGAGCATTTAGTATGCCAAGATCATATTATGCAAAATAAATAGCTCTCAAATGTGGTGCTTAAGGACATTATTATTATGGCAACTGTTATTATCCCAGCAATGATTTTCACCTAAGCTAGTCTCAGTGCTACAAAAGTTGAGCTCACATTCATATATTTCTCTGACTGTAGTGAGATTAGCCCAGTGTGGCCTGCTAAGGAGGAATCAACGGAAATATAGTGCAATTAAAATTAACAGATATCACAGTGTGATGGGCTGAAAGGAACACCAGACTGAGACTCCAGACACTTGATAAACTAATCTCAGCCTTGGGCAAACCCCTTGGCATTTCTAGGCCTCAGTTTATAAAATGAGGAATCTGCCTCTTAAGAGTGTAATGAAGGTCAAGTGAGATTCAGATGTACAAATGTATGGAAAAGTTGAAAGTATTGTGACAATAAGTTTTGTTCAACCAGAACCATAAAATATAATAACAGAATTGTCCTCTTCCAATGCCCTTGGTTTAAAAAATACAATAGACAATAATCCTTAGAAATTGGAGATTTCACCAAAGCTGAGTCCTGAGCTCATTCTATATTTTAGCTGGATCTATTTTCATTTCTCCCCCTGGACGCAGAGAACAGATGTACAAAATGATAACCCCAAAGCTCTGTAAGAGCATCAAATTCCAAACAAAGATTCAATGCTATTTCTGAGGCAGGGACATGAAACCATACATTCAGAAAATTTGCCAAAAGTAGACCAAACTAAATGAGTTCTTTCAACATTTTTTAAAATTTCAGCTAAACAGATTATCAGAAGATTCTGTTCATGGGAGTAGTCCATTCCCTGAGACTTCTGATTAACTAATCCTCAGCTGTTTTATCTTTAATAATAAAAAAGTACACATATTAACTTGGCTTTCTGACATAGAATTGGCTTGACAGCCAAACCCAAAAGTACAAAGATGAAATGTTTTCTGTATAGTGTAGCGGCAACAGTTGGACAAGAAATAAGGTGAGAATATAGTGGAAAGAAGAAACATCTCCATGATATATTTTGGTTTTGTTGTCCAAAACTTTGGGATATCTTTTCAAGACTGACTTAGGAGTGTGGCTATGACTGATTATCAAGGCAGTGATGATTGCCCTTGGAACCCTTTTGGAGCTATGGCATTTGTTTGTGAAGTGAAAGATACTGATCTCCGTTTGATTTTTTTTTAAATTATTGGGGTACAATGGTCAACAAAGCTACATAGGTTTCAAGTGTCCAATTCTATAATACTTCATCTGTATATAACATTGTGTGCCCACCACCCAGAGTCATTTCTCTTTCCAACACCATATACCTATTTGATCCCCTTAACTCTCTTCTACCATTCCCCCTCTCCCATTACCTTCTGTTAACCAAAAAGGAACAAGACAAACAAATAATAATCATTTCTCTCTTTTTCTATGGTTTCAAGATGCAGTTACAAATGCCCACAATCCTGCAGATTTTGTTTCATGCAGTTGGAAATGGGGTGCCTTAATTCCACAAATATTCTAGTGAAATAGAGTGCTTCCCTATTCACCCTTTAGGGATTTCTGATTTTCAAAGAGTGAATAAGAATAAAAATATAATTAATAATATTGTATCAGGTTGAGCATAATTTTAAATTTCTTTGGTAATTTAAGGAGGTACTTCAAGGCCTTGATGGGTTCTTAAGCCAGGAAGTCAGGTCTCCATGTGTTGTTGATATGCAGAAGTGCTGGCTAACAGAGAGGTCTTTGGAGGGTTAAAATGTTAGGAAATCAGCTTTTGATGTGCTATTCTACTGGGGCCCAACAGGTTGTTCTTTGAATTCTTTAGAACATTGTCTTCTTATTTCTTTCTTCCTCTGCCAACTACTCTCAGCCCTCTTTATCTTGTATACCTCTGTACTTCCATCTGCCTATTGTTTTGAAACTTCCATTTTCTTGAAATAAAGCAATTTTGTGTGATTGGGGGAACCTTTGAACCAATATTCACATGTAAACTCTAAATCCATTGGCACTGTTTAATGATTCATTTTTGATGACAATAAAAATGCATGGGGGTTTTAATTTGCATTTCCCTAATGCTAAGTGATGTTGAACATTTTTTCATATGCCTGTTGGCCATCTGTATGTCCTCTTTGGAGAAATGTCTCTTCATATCCTCTGCCCATTTTTTAATTGGGTTGTTTGTTTTTTTGGTGTTGAGTTCCATGAGCATTTTATATATTTGGGATATTAATCCCTTATCTGATATATCATTATCAAATATCTTCTCCCATTCAGTAGGCTTCCGTTTTGTTTTATTGATGGTTTCTTTTGTTGTGAAAAAACTTTTAAGTTTGATGTAGTCCCATATGTTCATTTTCTCTTTTACTTCCGTAGCCCGCGGGGATGTATCAGTAAAAATATTGCTCCGGGTGATGTCTGCAAATTTAGACCCTATACTTTCTTCTATGAGTTTTATGGTCTCAGGTCTTATATTTAAGTCTTTAATCCATTTTGAATTTGTTCTTGTAAGTGGCGTAAGGAGGTGGTCCAGTTTCATTTTTTTGCATGTGTCAGTCCAATTTTCCCAACACCATTTATTAAATAGGCTATCCTTACCCCATTGTAACTTCTTGCTTCCCTTGTCATATACTAACTGCCTGGACTGGATTAAGAAACTTTGGTACATTTACACAATGGAGTATTATTCAGCTATAAAGAAGAAGGAAATAGTACCCTTTGCAACAATATGGATGGAACTAGAGAACATTATGCTAAGTGAAATAAGTCAGTCAGAGAAAGACAAATGTCATATGATCTCACTTATACGTGGATTCTAAGGAACTGAATGGATGGGAGAAGTGGATGGAGATAGTCTCAGAGACACAGAGGAGGAACTGAGGGTTGTTAGTTGGGAGGGGGTGGGGATGAAGGAGAGGGGAAGGGATGAGACAATACAAATTGGTAATTGCAATATGGCCTCAGGGATAGAAAAAGACAGTCCGAGGAATACAATCAATAACGTTGTAAGCATTTCTTAGGGGGCCAGATGGACCAATGCCCTTTTGGGGAGTCCACTTCATAGTTGATGTAGAGGCCTGACCACCGCATTGTATTTCTGAAACTGATGTTGAATAATACTGTATGTCAACTATAATTATATATACATATAACCTCGGGACACGGAGTAGAGTGCGGGAACGGATTCAATGGAATTGTAATAGATAAGCATGATATCGGGGGTGGGAGGGTAGTGGATGGGGGGAGGGGGGTTGTTACTTTGTGAGGGTGAAAAGGGTAACTATTGCATTGTTGTGTACACCTGAAACTAACAATAAAAAAAATGCATGGGGGTACAGACCTGGGTTGGAGTTTCTGGGTGCATGTGCCACTTGGTGGGGAGAGACTCTACCAAGAAGCCTGCACTGAGCCTGCACTCTCATCAAAGATGCTGCTTTACTTGGAAATCTGGGCTATCCATGATTTAGCTGCAACTAATTCCATTATTAGGCTGCAACATTGTCTGTTTCTGAAGCCTGCAGCCTGCGGTGATGACCTAGGTAAATATTTTGTCCAAACTGACTTCTGACCTTGTTTACTATGGGTCAAGGCTTGAAGTTCAAAGCTGAAAGGAATCTCAGAGACCTTGTAGTTGAATGATTTTCAACACTGGCTACTGCTTAGAATCACAAAGGAAAAGTTTAAAGTCCAGGTCTCACCCCAGAGCATTATCTTACTTTCTTAATTATCTTAATTGATTGTCACACAAATCTGGAAAGTAAGTATTATTAGCTCTATTTTACAGAGAGTTATGGATAAACTCAGTAATGTTAAGTGGCAGTACTTAATATTACACAGCTCATGAGTAGCAAAGTTGTGATTTTGAGGACAGGTCTTTGACTCCATTTTAAATGTGAAATCTTTCTCTTTTCTGTAAGCATTGGAACCCTTCCTGTCACTGCTGGAGAGCACCCAGTCAACAGGGTGACATAATCTGCAAACTTCCTTGGTTATTTATTCAGACTTCCTGAAAGAGATGATTTTGAGTAAGGTCTCAACATACACTGGCTCTATCTATTCTTAGGAAGGAAATCCACCATGTCCTACAGGATGAGACTTCAATTCCTTGATGTGGCATAGTGGGCCCTTCATCTTCAGGCTCCTGCTCCTTTGTCCAGCCTCATTTCTTACTCCTCATTTCTGCCTTTTTTCTAAAATGTTGGTAGGAATGAGATAGGAATGATATGGTAGAATACTTGACATACCAGGCAGAGGATTTAAAAGTTTAGTCTCTAGAGCAGCACTGTCCAACAGAACTTTCTGTAATGATGTAAATATTCTCAATTTGTGCTGCTAAATATGGTAGCCACTATTTGCATGTGGCTTTTTAGCACTTGAAATGTGGCTAGTGGAACCGAGGAGCTTCATTTTAAATTTTCATTTAATTTTAATTTAAAGTTATATTTACATAGCCACATGTGTCTATTTGGTAGCTTCCCCATTGGACAGCACATATCTAGAGGCAGTATGGAAGAACAAAATAATGACATAGTTTAGAAAAAGTACTCTGGCAGCAGTATGTCAGACATTCCAAAGGGGATCAAGATTGCTTTGGCTATTTGGAGTCTTTTGTAGTTCCGTAAATTTTAGGATTTTTTCTATTTCTGTAAAAACATAAGAATTGAGAGGGATGGCACTGAATCTGTAAATCCTAGGCAAAGATTTCCTGGATGTGACACCAAAAGCACAAACAGCAAAAGCAAAAATAGATAAGTGGGGCTACATCAAACTAAAAAAAGCTTTTGTGCAGAAAAGGAAACAATTGACAGAATGAAAAGACAACATACAGAATGAGAGAAATTATTTGCAAATCATATATCTGATAAGAGGTTAATCACCAAAATATATAAGGAATTCCTACATCTCAATAGCAAAAAAAGAATATATATATATATATATATATATATATGTATATATATATATATATATATCTCCAAAGGACTTCAATAGATATTTCTTTAAATATGATATATACAGATGCCCAACAGATATATGAAAATGTGCTCAATATCATTAATCCTCAGGAAAATGCAAATCCATACCACAATGATATATTACCTCATCATTATAATGGCTTTTATATATATTAAAAAACATAACAAGTGCTAGGGAGGATATGGAAAAATTGGGAGCCTCTTACACTGTTGGTAGGAATTTAAAATGGTAACATTTTATGGGAAACAGTATGGATTTTCCTCAAATTAAAGCTAGAACAACCATATGATCAGGCAATTCAACTTCTGGGTATATATTCAAAAGAATTCAAAGCAGGATCTTGAAGAGATATTTATCTGTACTCCCATGTTCCCAACAGCATTATTTACAGTAGCCAAAATATGAACAACCTATATGTTCATTGACAGATGGATAGATAAACAAAATGTGGTGTGTACTTACAATGGAATATTAATCAGCTTTTAAAAAGAAGGAAATGTTGTCATATGTGAACAACATGGATGAACTTGGAGGACATTATGCTAAGGGATATAAACCAGTATGTGAAAGACAAATAGTGCATAATCCCATTTAAAGGTATGTAAAAGAGTTAAATTCACAGAAACAGAGGAAACAGGGGCTGGAGAGAGGGGAAATGGTGAGTTGCTTTCAAGGGTATAAATTTATACAAGATGAATAAGCTCTAGAGGTCTGCTGTACAACATTGTCTACAGTTAACAATACTGTATTGTGCACTTAAATTTTCTTATGAGGGTAAATTTCATGCTAAGTGTTCTTACTTCAATAAAAACAAAATAAAACGAAACTTTAAAAACCATAAAAAAGAATATGGAGGAGAAAAACCTGAAATGGTTTAGAGCTGCCAGAAAAGCATCCTTGGAGAGTGAATGGAGCAGTGGATTGGGAGTCAGGAGATAGCCACTGACCTACTGTGTGACCTTAGGTAAGTCACTTCCCCTCTTTGGGACTTTGTCTTCTCATCTGTAAAATGATGGTTTAGACCAGCTTTCTGTTTATATAGACACGCTCAATTTGTGTGTTTGGGGAAGGTATTCGTTAAAGCTTTGCTATTGCTATCATCATCATCATCATCATCATCATCATCATCATCATCATCAGTATTATTACTACTCAAAGGCTAAATTTCTTGAGTTTGCATTCCTTAACCTCTATTACTGTCTTGGAAATGAATCAGCCCACTGTTCCTGCTCTAATTTGGTCATTTTCTGAATTTCAGCATCTTAGAAGGTGCCTTAGCCACTGGGCTTGGCCAACTAGCAAGAGCCTAGTGCTACCTTCCTCCCTTGGGTACAGTTCAGCTTCCATAGTGTCAGTCCATAAAGCTGCCTAATGCTGGCAAATTTTTAACTCTGGAGTTGTGCAAATTGCTAATTAGGCTTGTAAACATTCTCCACTTCACTTCCCTAATATTTTTTTTGGTCATGGAATTCTTCCCACTGTTACTCCTGAGGTCTGCGCCTGGTGCTTAATTACATTTGGGCAGCCCTGCTGTCCGTGCAACAGCCTGGCCATGCCCCTCCAGCCTGCCTTGCTGTTTGCTTGCAATATGCCTTCTGAGGTCCAAATCACTCTCAGAGAACACAAGGCTTGGCATTTGCCAAAACATATTCCTTTTTCACTTATCAAAGAGCAGAATAGAGTAGAATAGCATAGCAGATGGGTGCAGGGGGTGGAGTTGGTGATGAGCGGCAAATAGGACTAGTTATATTTTCTAAAAAGGCCTAGTGACATTACTTTGGTGTCATGTACAAATGACTAAGACCAGTCTCATGATAAGCTGAATGGTATATGTTTCTCTGTGTCCTTCTCACCACCTCCTGACCTTCCAGCACAGTGTTACATGCAAGCAGATTCCTAATAGGTACTTTTTTATGGTAATTCTCAGCGGACCAGGTATTACAATTAAGCAAGTGTTGCCAGATTTAGCAAATAAAAAATCAGGAAGCCCAGTAAATTTGAATTTCAAATAAACAATGAATAATTATTAGTGTAAGTATATCTGATATTTAGGACATACTTATACCAAAAAAAATTGTTTATCTGACAATCATGTTTAACTGGACATCCTGTATTTTATCTGCCAACTCTAAATTAGGCATAATAGATAGTCACTTAGGTAGCATAAGTTAGAGACCTGAGAAGTTCATTTGCCGAATGATATTGCCCTCACTGGGGTGACTCATGGCTTGAAATCCTTGCCATTCAGGCATACCTCATTTTATTGTGCTTCACAGATGTTGAGTTTTTACAAATGGAAGGCAAGACCCTCCACCAGCAAAAAGATGACAACTCACTTTATTGCGATACTTACTTTATTGCCGTGGTCTGGAACCAAACCCACAACATCTTTGAGGCATGCCTGTACACAGTGTCCTTGAGTTAAGGCATTAGAGGCTTCTGTCAAAATGTGGGAGCCATTAACCAGTATTAATGCCCTAGCTCAGATTAGTTCTACAGGTGAAATTACTGTTCATCTCATGAAGTTTCCATAAAATGAGACACAAAACAGGTGAATTTAATTTGGGAGAGAGGAGGCTAGGAAAGGCCTAGAGCCAGGGTGATGCCCAAAAATGGGCACCAGAATGGAGGACACAGAGTTAATCTAATACTCAGAAAGTCACCTATATGATAGGGTTGAAGAGGTGTTGGGTACAGTCACAGGCATCCCAAAATAATTCCCCTACCTACAGCCACAATGCTTGATAGATCACCGTTAGTTTTCCCTTTGGGTTACCATTGCTTACTCGCCAGGCATCCTGCCAGATGACAGGCAGTCTTGTGTAGTTAAGAGATCCCAGATCTAAGAGTTAGACCTGAGATCAAGTTCTAACTGCAGTTCACAAGCTGTGTGACTTAGATTGGGCAAGCCTCTCTTAGATTGGGTGTCCTCTCTTGATCTCTTCACCTCTAGGACTGTAAACACGATTCTTGCCTTGGAAGTCTTGAAGGATTGTGAGTAGTGAATGAAACACTATATGTATAAGTGCTTTGTAAGTAAGTACTGACAAAACACTTAAGCACTATTAAAATGCATGTCTTCTTGGGAGGAGTAGCACAGTCCTGGTTACCTGGTATATCACATCACTATCCTTCCTGAGGGGAAGAGATGGACTCATAGGAAGACTAGGGGCATCAGAGGTGGTAGCTGTTATGGGGCTAGTGTAGTGAGGAGGAAGGGCCGAGGCAAAGAAAGCTGTGACTGCCTCCCTGCTTCCCCTAAACAAACCACCAGCCCTGGTGCCAACAATTGACCCCATGGCATGAGCTCAGAGCAGGAAGGCAGGACTGGAGGGAGGAGGTACGGAAGACTCCCTTGAAATACTGCAGGTGGCATTCACCAGCTCTCAAGGAATAGCTCCAAGTTTATGGGGCAGGTGGCCAGTGGAGGTTTTATATCTACCAGAGGAAATTATCCTCCCTCTGTGTGCCCAGGATAAGATCTCAGAGCCAGGGAATGTTTGTAAATGGGCTCTCTCATTTAAATAAATCCCACTTAAATGTTTATCAGATCATGAATATGCATGTTTCTCTCAGTGCTCGAAAGAGAATGGCCATGTAATTTTTAGATGGCACATAAATAATGTATGGGGGAAAAAAGGGATCTTTGTTCTGTGTTGACTGTGTATTTACAGGGTCTCAAGAGGTCTTGAAATAATGAACTGATTTTTCCCTTTCCCAGTACAAATGTGCATCTGAATCTTCACCTTTCTTGTTTTTAGTGTGATTTTCACTCATTTGTATCCTCATGGAAGGATTTCTGGAAGCAAGAAAATGAGGATGATCAAGTTTCAATTATTAATGGGTTAGTTAGCCATAGCAACCCACACCTTATCCTCTCCTAACTGACTATCCTCCTGTCAGATTGAGACAGGAGGGGCAGGGAGCAGAGCTAGTCCTGCATCCCCCAATTCAGATGCTCAAAGGTGAAAGCCTACGAGGCACTTCTTCAAAAAGCAAATGACATTGACGTGCAACCATTATCCTCCTCAGTTATGAGAACTTGGACTTGTTTCTAGATATCCAGCAGAGTTCTAGGGAAAAGGGAAATGAGCAATTTTGATGAAGGGTAGGTTGGAACATGAGCAGTGAAGGAACATGAGCAGAGACTGACTCTGCCTACTTCACCCTTCTATTGTAGTTGAGAAATCATTGTGACTGGAGCCCAAAGTGTGAGCAGGTGAGAGAAGATGCACACCTACACTCGAGTTATCTTTGCTGGCTTCTGTGTCCCTAACTGTCCTTCCACAGCTGCACAGTCATGGCTTTTTTTATTTAAAGTTTATTAGGGTGACAATTTTAGTCAAGTTACATAGGTTTCATGGCTTTTTGATGAGACATGCTTTCCCTGTTTTCTATAGTTCTCTATCAGCATGAGGAATCGAAAGAGGATTGACTTATCTTTTTGCCCTAAAGCATATTTAAAAATAACATCCTTTCCTTGTTAAGAAGAGAGTTGTAAGTTCCTGTCAGGGTGGAGTAATAGAAAGAACACTTTACTGGGAGTTAGGAAACAGGGTGTCCAGTACTAGCTCCATCACGTACTAGGGATATGACATTGAACAAATCACTTAACCTTCCCATGCGTGTACGTTCTCATCTGTAAAATGAGGTTCATGACAGTACCTCCCTTGTAAAATTGTTGTGAAGATTAAAGGAGGTGATGCATTTAAAAAGTTTAGTACAGATCTTGGCCCTAAGTGAGTGCTCAGTCAAGGGAGCATATTAGTCTGAGAAACTGATTACTTATTTGCCCCCAAACTTCCCCCAAAAGCTGGAATTTTTCATTGTCTCTAAGGAAATAATCTCTTGATCTAAAATTGTGCAGCAGCCTGATGGAATGGAAAGACTGTTGGACTGAGTGTTAGGAAATTTGAGATTTAGTCCTGCTTTCACTAATCATTATCTATGTCACCTTGGGCGATTCACCTCCCCTTTCTGGAAATATAGATTTTTTTCATCTGTAAACCATGAATGATACACCTGCACTGCCCTCCTCACTGGGTGTGAATGATGATAAAAGACATGGGGAAAGAGCTTGGAAGTGTAAAATGATAGGTTTTTATTTGAACAATATTAGTTATAATGTAATAATTATAATATAATAAAAGAGCAGTTGCTCTTCCATTTCGGTGGGTTCCAGTTAAGCAATAATCTTGAGCTCTCTCACATATTAGATGAGATCATGAAAGCAAATGATCATGGAAATATTTCTCTAATTTTGAGTTGGAACTATCAGAGACCAAAAAGAATGGGTCCACAGATCTCCAAAATAGCTTATCAGCAGCTATAAGGAATTATGGGGTTAGTGAGAAGGTTGCTTTTGCCTCCTATTTTTGTCTTGCTATCTCTTCTTTTAAGATGCCTTATTAAACTGAAGGAAAAGCAGTACTTATACATACAATGATAAGATATCCAGAATTTTCTGGGGCAGTCAAAAATTCATGTATCTCCCTTCATTTTTAAAAAGGTGATTCATGAAATTAGTAACTGAGGTTGATAATTTTGTAAAATTTTAATCACTACCATTTTTTGGGTACATTTCTGTTTATCAAACACTGTACAAAGCCCTTTCACCATATTTCATTTGGTTTTTCTAACAGTTTTGTTAGGTAGATACTTCAACCATTGCCATTTTACAGATGCTCAGAAAAGTTTTTGCCCAAGGTCACAAAGCTGATCAGTGTCAGAGCTGCAGTTGAAATCCTCAGGCCTGACTTAGACAAACCAGAAAGAATCACATCATCAGATCACATGTCCTAGTTCTGGGTTCAAAAGTTATGGCCACTGTGCCAAAAAGAATCTTAAACATCTGCTTGGTGGGGACAGCCCCTAAGATAAAGTGATGAGGAAGTTGGAGTTTTTGGGATGTTGACTTTATATTTTTGAAAAGCATCAGTGAGGGCAATTATCATATCTGTTCATCTTTTAAGGCCACAAAAGGAACCCTTCCCATGATCTCCCACAAAATGACCAGAGATTTCCCCATGGTCCCCAACTGTTGTCCTTCACTTTCTTTTCATAGCCCGCCTAGTGGGTGATGCACACACATGACTGGGTCCATACACTCCTATGGCAATGGCTGCAGGGAATGGGCCTCTGGGTGAAGGGAGAGACTGGAAGGGAAATTACAACTAAAAATATGGTCATTACTCTCCCCTTTCCCAATACTTGCCAGTTTAAGCCAAATAAATGTAAGATCATAATCTGAGCTTTGTTCATGATTCTAAGATTCAATATGCATATTATGAATCCAAGAGAGCCTAAGATGTGTCAGAGAAGACACATGCTTCACTTTCTGTCAGCTTATTAAAAAATGAAACTATAGATTCTTTTGGTGGAGCCACTGGTTTTAATATTTTCCAAAGAGGTTGTCGGTTCAGCTTAAGTTGCCCGTAGGCCTTTCTATTTGCTTGTGGATGAAGCAAATGCCAGTTTCTGTTTTATTATTCTGTAGAACTTGTACCCAGTAAAACCACAAAAATGCACTGGTCTAGCTTTTCTAGTCACTCCCTTCTCTTCAGCAATGGGCCTAACCTTAGCAGTATAGGGGATAGGCAGAGGAATGACTACAAAGTTAGGACTGAATAAAGCCAATTAGCCACTGCTCCATCATCAGTATTGTAATTCCAAAAGTAAGGCTTCCTTCTTTTGGCCTGAGGCTTCCTGTACTTGCCTAAAATACAGAGATGTCTGAGTGAGGTTGTGCATCAACCATTTCTACCTCCATATAATGTGAATCAGTTTCCCAGCTCCTTTCCCAAGAACAGATTCTGATAAAGATGAACCAAACTTAGCAAATTGGAGAGGTGGCCCCAAGGTATAGAAAAGGCCAGACAGGGCAGATAAGAATCTTTATTTTGTGTCTCACCTCTTTCTTGTGACCCTAGTATGAGCGTAATAATAATGGCTAACACTTATAGAATGCATATTAGGTGCCAGGAACTGTTCTGGGTACCTTTCACATCTGCACAACAATCTTATGAATTTGGTACAATTATTATCTCACTTTAAGGGTGAGGAAATGCACAGGCAACCCAGAGCCTAGGGAGTGGATTATAGGAACCACTGGTCTGATTAGCATTTGTGAACTATTCCCATTTAAACAGTGACTTGTTGACTTGCTAATTGATGTGAGGGATGGAGAGAACTGACTGGATTCTCTGGGTGGCTGAGTACATGAGGAATGTGGAAAGGTGTATGAACTCTTTAAATTCTGTTGGGTAAATCCTTACAGAATGCACTGTGACTGTGGTCATAGAGGATAAGCCTGTCTTCTTGCATCTTAACCACTTATTTACAAAACAGTTCTTTTAGCTTTAGGCAATTGCCCAGTTATACTCAGCATTTGATTTTAGCTAACACCATTGTACCATTCCTCTTTATTCCTATGAGATAGGGTGCAAAGTATATTACTGCCTTTATGTAGATAAAAATTGAAACAGAGTAGAAAAGGCTTATATAATAAATCTGTGGCTAGCTTTTAGAGTTTTGGAATCCCACCTTTTAAGAATTACAGATTAGGAGACTCATCAGCTCAACAAAATATGAGGCCAATCTACTTTTCAGAATGGGAAACCTCAGACTTAAGGACTTTAAAGACCTTTCCAGCTTCACATGTCTAAGATTTTTTTAATACTATTCTCCAGCACTGTGCTACATGGATAAAAGTGGTGGGATAAAACAATCACTTAGATAAGCCTTAGCCCCTACTCTTGAAAGTTACAGCCTTATTGATGAACTGTAATACATTTATATTTTTGGAAAGAGTAAAATAATTGAAGAAAGAAGCTAGGTTGGGTAAATAATATTGTACTGCCTTCTGTCATATTGTGGCAAATGGAAACCAGTTATTCCTTCTCCAGGATTTTCAGGAGAAATACATCTCCACCAAGAGCTTTCCAAGAGATAAAGTAACCTGATTAAACTTTAGAAGCTTTTTCTCAGTGTCACAGAGGTACAGAATGCTGCTGTGTAATAATCCTCTAGTTTGATTGTTGGATCCTGGAAATTTTATAGCTTATGCAATTCTTTTGAATTTCTTAAGCAATATAAAGCCTTATGTCAAATCTCTTTAGTACAAATTACCAGGCTAGGGCTAGCAGAGTGGCGCGTTTGTTAAGAACTGGCTTGGGACGCCAGCTCTGAGCAGCAGGGCCGCAAGTTTGGATCCCACATGGGGGTCAGTGACACTGCCCTCTACAGCTAAGATGGTGAACAACAGCTCGACCTGGAGCTGGGCTGCCATGAGTCGCTAGCTATGGCGTAGGCTGCAGCCCCTGCTGCAGTGGGCTGCCATAAGCTACCATGAGTGGCTGGCAGCCAGCATGAGCAGCTGGCAGCCAGTGTGAGCTGCCAAGAGCTGCCATGAGTGGCCGTCCAGAGGCCGGCGACGGATCTGCCTCATCCAGGAAGAGCGCAATGATGATACCAACATGGGCCAGTGAAGCGATGTCCTCCACAGCTAGACTGAAGAACAAAAAGATAGCAACTTGTCTGTTCCCCTTCCCCCGATTCCCCAGCGCTGTCCCCCAATTCCTCAATAAAATCTTTTTTAAAATTACCAGGCTTACCATGTTTATTACTGATTATCTTTGTTCCTGTTTTGTGTCTGTCAGTCATTATGGTTTCAGAAACAGGGATGGGCATTGTAAGATCAGCAAAGTTTATTTTGGGGGACTTGACACCACCCCATTTACTTCCTGAACTCTGGGTCCTTTTCTTTTCTACTGTTTTCCCCCTTACACATTTCTATTTCTCCATAAAACTATTTTGTCTCCTATTCCTGCTAGTTCCTCAAAAGCGTGCTTTCTGTCTTTTGGGAATTTATAATTGAAGGGACATCTTTAAAGGCCCCTTTCCCGGGAGCACCTCACTTTATTCCCATGCTCAGCGAAGCCTAAGTAGGATAGAAACAAGAAGGAAACTCTGTTATGAAAAGGCACTATTCATGCCCACAGAAATGCCCTTTAGATTATCTGTGCCTGGCTTACTTCATCTGGTACAAATAACTGTGAACTGACTGGCTCAGTTCTCATGTCACTTTTCATCCTTGTCACATTGAGTACACAGATATTTTTAAATAATTTGCCTTATTGACTTTTTCACTGGGAGCTGTGGAAATTAATATCATGCTGCTCTTGTCTTTATACAATTTATATTGACCTCTAAATACCATTTGTTGGTATGAAATAGTACAGTATCTACACCCTAGCTCTTGAGATTCTGCAAATGTTAATCATTCTGTATTGGCTGACACTCAGGAACTATCTGGTGCACTGAAGGTTTGTACATTACCCAGAAACCTATAATAAAAGTCCCCAGCACTAAAATATTTGTTCTGCTTCCAAGTTGGTTGGACCAAGAAAGTGATATATTTGGTAAGGAGGTTGGCTCACAGAAATACTCAAAATCAGAGTTAGCCTAAGGTATAGGAGATAGGTGGGCATCTAATGTATGACCTGAGGACATAATCTACCCAAATTCATCTCCTTTACCAGCTTTTCAAGGCTCTTGAAATATCCAATTTTGTTTTATTTAGCATTCTGTCATTCAGTCATTCATTTGTTCAATTTACAAATAATAATAATAATAATAATAATAATAATCCAAGTACTGTATTATACTTCTCACTTAGCACAATGCTGGCACAAGTAAATAAGACAACAATCTTGTCTTCATAAAATTCACAGCCTTGTGAGGATAAAGACATAAACAGATAGTCATAATACTACAGTGGTCAGTTCTATACTAGAGGCATATACAAAGTACCATAAGGACACAGGGCAGAGGTGGTGGACACTTAGGCCAGGGGAAGTGAATATTTGAGCAGAGTTTTGAAGGGTATGTCATTTAACAGATGGAGTGAGTGTGCATTTGTGTGTGTGTGTCGGGGCGGGGCTGGAGTGAGGGACCTGGGTGCCAGAAAGTTGGAACAGTATGTGCAAAGTTATGGAGATAATAAATAAATAAACACTTAGGCCGGCGTAGTGGCTCAGTTGGTTAAAAGCACTAGCTCTGAGCAACAGGTCGCCAGTTTGATTCCCACATGGGCCAGTGAGCTGCACCTGAGTTGAGCTGCCACTGAGCTGCCAACAGGTGACAGGATGACTCAGCTAAAAAAAAAATAATAATAAATAAAAAATAAATAAATGTGGCATATTGAAAGTAGCATAGTTTTATATGATGAAAGTATAGAGCACCAGTGGGTAAGGGATAGGAGGACATGAGGCTAAGAAAATGGGTCACAGTTTAGTTGGATCATAAAGGGCCTTCTGTGTCATGCTAAGAAGGTAGCACATGATCCTAGGAGTAATGTGGCACCACTGAAATCTTTTAGACAGGTGAATGATGTGATGGGAAGATTGGTGTCTGGTGGCAGTGGAGGGGGTAAGGGGTAGAATCAGGGAGATCAGTTATGAGGATGGTGCAGGAGGTGATAGTAGCCTGAACTGGAGTCAGTGGTGGTAAGAATGTAGAAAAGGGTCCTTGGTTTTGAGATGTGAGGAATAGTGAAGAGATGAGGTTAGTTCAAGGATGATGTTTTTTGCTTCAGGCAGCTGGGCAGTGCTATTCATTGAGCCTGAGAATATAGGTGGAGGAGAAGATTTTCTGGGAAGATGATAAATTCAAGAGTTCAGCATGTTGAGTCTGAGTTCCCAGTGGGGCATCAAGGTAACGTTTCAGTGGGAAACTAGATATATGGATCCAGACTTAGGGAGCCTCTGGAAAGCTCATGTGAAATTAACTGTCTTGCTTAGTGAAGCATTTTGAATCTTTAGAGAATTTGAATATGTTCAAGAAACAAAACTGCATTATCTATTAACCTAGAAATTAATATCACTTTTGGTAAAAAAAACAATGCATTCATTTTATAGAAGCCTTGAAATTGCAAATGGCTGTGTAGGGCTGCTTTAAAAAAAATGCAGGGTGTTGGCCATAAAGGCCTTGAGTGGAAGACGGCACTGTTGAGAAAACCTTGTTAGAGGTAAATTTGTTAGAAGTGTGTTGTGGCAGGTCCCTGACTTGGAGATCTATCAGGAAGGGTTTTAAAGTCTACTGGGACATTCCAATCTACCAACCAGGCATTGTTTTCTTTTCTCTTCTACTGAGCAGGATCCTGCGAGAATTAAGGGCTGAGCACTAAGGAGTGAGCAAGAAAGAAATGTGTGTTGAAGGTCTCTGGGTATTTTTCAAAGCCGATGTGGGTGAATCTTTGTGTCCCCATAGTCCTCACTAAGAAGAGCGATTTGAAAGGAGTTCTGGTTCATTATAAATAGAAGTGCTATAATATAACCAAGCTATGAGGTTATTAAGGCCAGGCATTCTGTTTCATTCACTTCCACAATCCCAGTAATGCCCCTGACATACAACCCCTGCATTTAGGAATTGTTAGCTGAAGAATGATTGAGCCCACTCCCTCATTTTACAGATGTGGAACCTGAGGACCATATAGGTTCTGTGACTTGCCCAAGATCACACAGCTACTTAGTGGAAGAGCAGGGCATGGAACTGAGATTATGGTCTCATAATGCTTTTCTACATTATTCTTAACTGGGCCAATCACCTCTCACAACAGGGTGTTCTTGCTGTGTGGTTGGAGGCTCTGATTATATGAGAAGAGACAAAATGTTCCTGGAGAACTTTCCTCTATTTCTCAGCATTCCTCCCCACCTCCTCGATGCATAGTGGAGTCTTGAGATTATTTTTAAAAACTTGGGGCATAGAACACAAATACTCCATGTGGCTATTTGCCTAGGAGAAGACAAATATGACCCCTTAAGTCTACTGTGAAATTTGTGTCAACCTCAGTTTAGAGAAATCTCCAAACATCTCATTCCCTTAATAACTCATCCATGAATTCATCTAAGCCTTTATTTGGGGGGAGGGGGAAGCCATTTATATTTTTCATCTAATCCACCACTTGGTGGAGTGAGTTCCATGTGTTTCCTCCATTTTCTATGAAAATCACCCCATTATTAATTGTTATATTTGTCTAAAAGCATATTAAAAATTCAAATAAAAGGAAGCTTGAAGTAATGCAACTGAAAGTGAACACAGTAGCAGCTAATTACCCCCAAGGAGAAGGATGTAAATCCTTGACAAAATAGAGGCCTGTGATGCAGGAATTGGTGAAAATAAATGAGAAGTCTGCTATGGAATCACTGCCTGGCCATGCACTGCCTGCCTGTGGGGCATTTGAAGCACCCTCCTGAAAGTTTAGTGTGGCCCAGGAACATAACCTGTCAGTCTCCTCACCTGACATGATCTTAATTAGCCTCTGTCCTACTGCCAGAGAAAGCCCGCTGAGGCAGTTAGCACCAAAGCATTAATCAGATCGTTTGTGGAGTCGACAAAGCAGGACAGCAGCCGACACTGCCAATTTATTGATTGGAAAGGATCCAGGAAGACGGAGAGTAATGTAGTCTCTATTGGTGCCTCCCTTTTCACCCGAATGAAGGTGCTCCACAGAGACTGTGGGAGAGGAGATATTGCATGGAGTGAGCTGTCTACCTTAACCTCTGTCCCTCTCTCTTCCCCAGTCTTATTTTGTCTTCCTAGCTTCCAGTCACTACACTTTTCTGCTAAGGTATTGTATGTAGCCATGCTATGCCCAACAATGTGATTGACTGCAAGAGAGAGAAAGAGAGCACTGTTGATTTGATTGCAAATTGCACTTTTGCTACAGGATTAGTTGGGAAAATGGAATTTTGCCAGTATTTCCCTCCCTCCCTTTGTTTACTGCCTATTTTCAACAGCTCTGTAATTGCTTTCCACTTAGTAAAAGGAACATTGTTCCTTTTTGTGTTTTTCTTTTAATTGTGTTTCTTGCCCTGAGCTCTGATGTTAGTTGATGGGAATGCCATGTTGTTTTGGTTATAGATACAAACTTGGCCTCAGCAATCAAAGCAAAGTGATTGCTATGGTAAACAGTTGGGTTGTGGGCTCAGCAAAATGTGTAACTTCTTCCATGGAGCCTTCTGTGATAAGTCCAGAGTGCCTGTTGTGAACGCTCTTTTATTTGGATTTCCATGGTACCTGAGATCTGTACTACACAATCTAGTTCTTGCCATATGCTTTTTTGTACTTATATTTGCTTCAAGTGCATTAATCTTATCCTCTCTCTGGCCATAATGTAAGTTTTTATAAACCTTGTATTGAATATAGCTCTTAACATCAATCTAGGCACAGTAAGAGACACTCAATAAATGCTAGATTAGTTCATTAACAACCACTTGAGGAGTTCCTGTAGCCATTTGTTCTTTGACTCTGCTGCCACTTTGGCACTACTGAAATTTTGGCCCAGACAATTCTTTGATTGGGGGGGGG
>NW_017731631.1:1532024-1567810 GCF_001890085.2 Hipposideros armiger
CCTCCCTCCCCACTGAGGACCACTGTTCTATAATGATAATAAAATAATGAAATGAAATTATTGAGCACCTTACTATGTTCAGCTCTGTGCTAAAACACAACATGTATTCTTTTGTTTCACTTCTAAAACAACACTGCCTGCTTTAATTGTTGTTGTAAGGGGCTCCAGGGGACGAATCTCAAAGTCCTAGTTGTAGGTCTAAGCCACAGTACGTCCTTTTCCCAAGAAACATTTAGAAGAGCCTTCTGAAGGACCTCTCAGTTTCAACCCTGAATTTATAAAACACATCAGCTAACCCTTAATGATGTAAGGACCATCCATTCATTGAAAACTAGATGTTCAGTTTAGTGAGGGTTAATTCCTCAAAGAGCTTCAATGAAAAACAATGAAAGGTCAGAGCAAAAGCAGCCCTGCCAGCTGTCACTTCTTTTTTTTTTCAGAGATGTGAATAGTATTCCAAACAGCATGGTAGGTAGGCTAGAGATCTATTTCTTTTGCTAATTTGGTGGCATTGTATCTCAGGAAGCAGAATTTCTAGCTAGCTGACTGAAGTGTCATTCCTACTCTAAATCCAGGCCAGCTGTCTTGCAAACAATGCCATCAGTTACAAGAAGGACTGGGCAAAGAAAGGTGGATAAACCAGTATCAATTTGTCTTTCTGTGGGAAAAGGTGACTACTTAAAGCACATCTCCTGATGGTGACACCATCTCTGAATATGAAGAAGAACCCAAGAAAGAAAATTTGACATTTAACTTAAATTAGTGTGTCCCTGGAGAGGAATGTATCTCTCTGGCTGTGAAGTCAATTCAAACTCAAATTCACTGCCACCAAGGAGTTAAAAATACATTAAAATTAGTCATGCCATTTGATGAAGAAATATTCTACTTACAGAAAATACCTTTACAGGAAAACTGTCTTTCTGAGTCTGAAAATATTACAGTAAACAGGATCTAATCACAGTGAAGCCTTTTTTCAGCTTTGCATGACAGCTGTAAAATATGACAACATTTATTAATAGTCACTGCAGTCTGATCTGCAGCATTGGAGAGCTACAGCAAAATATATTAAGCTACTGAGAGAACAATTTCCACAGTAACTAATATTTAGCTTTTGAAAGGGTAGTTTAATGTCTTGTGATTTTTTCCCCCTACTGATGATCCAAACCCAGGAACAAGCTAGGAAGCTAATAACCTTTGTGGAGAGGAAGTGTTTAAATGATAATTTATTTCAAGAGCTGACAACAAATTGCTCGGCGCGCTTTCTCTTTTTATGCCCCAAAGCAGTCAAGGATGTGCAAATGGAAGTATTAAAAAATATGACAGCTTCAGTATTTTCATTTTCAATGAAATTCTCATTACAGACATATGTACAGCCTTTTATTCACAATCCAGTCCAAATAGTCTTTCACTGTTATTATTGTGCAGGCTCTCAAGATGCTCTCCTAGTTGAAGACTCATCACAATAGATTAGGCAGGCTGCAGAAACTGCCAAATGTTTCAGGAACTGTCAACCCCGATTACTGCTGCTCAAACAGGGGAATTTAGTATCTGTCGTTCATAGGATAATGTACTCTCTGGGCCTTCCTAATTTATTCGGATGTAAAAAGTTGCTTGAATTTCAATAAAAACTCTCTTGGCTTCACTTTTCCCAGGAGGCAAATGGACATGACTAGAATTGAAGCCATCTGTTACCTTCACACATCCTTTAATCAGTTCTTAAAGTGTAGGAAGAAAAAAAAATCCATTTATTGTCTTTTTTTTTTCTTTTGAAATCAAGGTACCTGCTACTTTCCTTTAAAGTTCCTCCAAGTATTCATGGCAGAACCTATCATAGGTCTGTCCATGCTTTCTTGTTCTTCAGCCAAAACAGCCCCTTAGTGATGAGGACCTGTGGGTTCAGATCTTTCTGTGTTCTGGAAACTGTCTCTGCCCCAGAGAGGAATCTATGAGTTCCCTTCACCTCAGAGTCAGGTCCCCACCACAGCATTTCATGAGTGTGAACCATGGACAAACCTACCTGTCTGGCTGCATTTAATACTTTTGATACACATCTGCCCTTTAACATGGAGTTTTGACCTGCTGCCTATTTGGATCCCTTGAATTATGGGACCACCAGTTCTTGCATTCATTTGTGAACATCAGGCTTTAAGAAGGAAACTGACAACTGGAGTGCATCCAGGAAGACAACTAGGTTAGGGAAGGTGTAGGTGCCAGATCCTTTGAAGAATGGCAGAAGAAAAGACTTTGAGAAAAAGCAATAGCAGTTTTCAAATGTTAAAAGTGTGGGAGACATCATGTCAGCCCAGCGAGAAACATGCATAGACTGTGGCAGACCTGGTTTGAAATTCTGGTTTCATTACTTTGGCATACTAAGCTGTGTGACCCTAGGAGTCATTATGTAACCTTTTTATGCCTTGGTTTTCTCAGTGGTAATGATGCAGGGATGCCATAAGGATTAAATGTGATAATTCATAAACTCTGGGCCTAATGTGTAATAAGTGCTTAAGAAGTGACAGCTGCTCTTATTCAACTAAGATGATAAAATGATGAAGATAGGGATTTGTTGATTTGTGCCATTTATTGGTGCACGTGTGTGTGTTTGTGTGTGTGTGTGTGTGTGTGTGTGTGTGTGTGTAAAGCAAGAGGGAGGGAGAAGGAAAGAAGGGTGAGAAAAAGACAGAGAGACACAGAGAGACGAGAGAGAGAGAAATGCTGTGATTTATTTGGCAAAGTAGAACTAGATGAAAGGGACAAAAGCTAGGTTATGTAAGTAGGTGGTAAATGGCAACATGCAGGAAGGTGTGAGGAGTTGAAGCTCTGCTTGCCTCTCAGTAGAGTTAAAATCCAGTCAATCTGAAAACATTAACAATCTTCTGAGAAATGGCCTTTTTCTCCTTGTCTTGGGGAATTTCTTTAGCTCTTACACACTTTGAAATCATCCAACATTTTCCACCTTCCTGGCTATCTGGCAATACTTTAATCTTTTCATAAGGTGCCTGCTTCAATGAATGTAAATGTCATTGGTGGATGGGGAACAGTTAAGTTAAAATTAATTTTTTTCCAGGTCTCTGAGATAAATCACTGTTTCAGCAACAGGATTGTTAACTCCTCAAAGGCAAGACCTAATTCTGTCTCTTTTAAACACTGTCAGTGGCCTCGCACAAGGTAGCACTAGGAGACACCCAATAATTGCTTGTTGACTAAAGGACTATTTGTTTCCACTGCCCATTTTCCTGCTGCAACATTCAAGAGCAAATAGAAAGGTCTGTTAGAAGGCTGTTGACTACCAGAGAGTTACTTGGAAACTGAGTATGGAGTTTCAGGTTGAGAATGGGAAACAGCAGGAGTTTATTGGACACTGGCAAGAAGGTAGGGGCTTGTTGCCTGAAAGGACACTTAGAGTTATTATCTCATTATCTAAACTGAGAGCCACAGCCTGGGCCAGATTTTTTCATCTCTGTGGGCTGCGCCTGTTGAAGCCAAGGAGAGTTGTCAGGTGCAGGAGAAAGTCTGGCTGTATTTCTCAAGTATGTTGCTGTTCTAGAGAAAATGTCACCACCACAGAGAACTAGGTCACTTGCATCCAAAGGATAGGTCTAATAGAAAACTGGAAGAAGTGGCCACCTCCCTGGCATGTCTTTAGGACTTTCTAAACAGGAAAGTGTGTGGACAAGGGACCTCCAAATTGGACTTGTGGTGCCTGGGATCCCAGAATTAAAAGGTCACAATTTGGATTAGAAGTTTATTTCACAGAAGGCCTTTACCTGAATTGAAATTTCTTCCCTGGGTGCACTAACACATCAAGTCAGTCATAGCCATAGATAAATTAGCATGAATAAATTGGTCAGCTGAACTATTGTCACTAGCATAGAAAGACTATTAATCAGTGGAATCAAAATATAAGACAGAAAAGTTTTTATGGAGGTGTGGAGGCAGGTTGAGTCAGAGATGTCTAAGCTCTGCTACTGCCAGGGAGAACAGGTGTCAACAAGTGTCATAGTGAGGAGCTCTGGGTAAATAAAACAGGGGTGTCAATAAAGAGGAGAGGGTATAGAGATTACAGGTATTCCACTTAGTCAACCTCATAATTTTTCTAAGAGCTGAGTTTTTGTAATAGCACCAAGAGTACAATTTTCAACTTTGTATTAATGAACCAAGGTGGTGACTAAGTAAGCAAAGTGATGACCTGCAAACACAAATCAGACCTTTCTCTACGGACAGAAATCAAAGCATAGCCAGCAAAACCTTGAAGTCCACTCAATGTTTCATAATCTCACAGATAGTATTACCCTGATTGTCCTACAAATCTTTTAAAAGACCTCAAATATTTAACCCATTTCTCATCTCCTCACTCATCTCTTCCTTTATACAGTGGAGTCAAATCATTTGTATATTTAATTTATTTGAATGTAATTATAGGTGCTCCCTTCTGTCTCTGTCTTCCATTTCTCTCTTATGTAATTTAAAATATTCTAAAATTACATTTTTCAGTTGTAATTTCTCCCCATAATTTTTATTTCTAAAGCAATAGATAATCCTTGTAGAAAATGAGAAGATATATAATATTTTATTGAATATTTTGAAGAACTGTATCACATGGCTTGATTTTATAAACTGGGATTTCTTTCTTTGATTTATAAATTGAGTTTTTTCTCCTCTCTCTCTCTCTCTCTCTCTCTCTCTCTCTCTCTCTCTCTCCATCCACCTCCCTCCCTTCCCTTCCATTCTTTGTTTCTCTCTCTTTCTTTTAACCCAACATTGAAAAACAAAACAAAACAAAATATTGGCTTATTCTTGATGAATCAATAATGGATTTGGGAAAATACTAACTATGTATCCACACCTGTGCTATGTACCAGGCTGGGCACAAAGTATAAATTTAGGGGCCAATCAATTGTTTATTATCATGTTGGAGAGAAGGGCTTTAGAAGGTATATAACAGACCCAGTGAAATAATAATGGAAAGCAGTTATGTTAAGTGCCAAGCGAATGACATGGACAAAAGGGCTCTGTGGGGGTTCAGAAGCAGGCAAGATCTCTGCTCCTCAAAACTGGTTCTCCTTCTCCCTAGTCACCTCAGCAAATAGGATCACCAGCTTACCCAGTCTCTCAAGCCAAAGCTCAGCAGTCATCCATGAATCCTTGTCACTAATATCACATAGTCAATCTGTCCCAAGCTCTGCTGATTCTATGTGTAAAATCTATTTCAACTCCATTCACTTTTCTCCATCTCTAGCCTAGTCTAAACTACCATCATTTCTCACCTAGATGACCACAATGTCCCTTTAATTGTTTTCCCTTCCTTCTCTCTTGCACCACACTCCATTCTCTACAGAAACTTATGTGAGATCATGTGACTTCCCTGCCCAGAATCATTCCCTGCTCAATGACTTCTCATTACAGTTAGAATAAAATTCATACTCCTTACTATGGCTTTTGTCCATACTCCATAGTTATTATCTGGCTATTTTCTACCTCTACAGTCTCATCTCAGGCCACTTACTAACCTTTAGCCACACTTGTCTTCTTTCAGGTCTTCAAACATGCCAAGCTCTTTCCTGCCACAGGGCGTTTGCAATTGCTATTTCCACTGCTTGAAACTCTTTCCCTCTGTTCTTCATCCTTTACTTCTAATCCTTTACTTCTCAGTTTAATTTCTCTTTCTCAATGAAGATGTCACTGAGAATCCTTGTAAAATTAGGTCGTATCCATTAATATCTTTGTTTCCTTCATAGCACCTTACCTAAATGTTTAATTATTTTATTTGTTGGTTTACTTATTTTTTCTATCTTTCTCATTAGAATATAAACTTTATAACAGCAGGGACCATGTCTATCTTGTTCATTATTGTAACCATAGCACCTACTGAATGAATAAATGAATGAATCATTGTGAGCTGAAGTAGTCAAAGAAGGCTGGCTACCTTGGGGAGGAAGAGTTTGAAGTGGATTTTGAAAAATGGAACAATAGGCAGGATTTTCATAATTAAGATCAAGGAAAGAATTCCAGGTAGTAGTAGAAGTTAAGATGCTGAGAAAAGCATGATTCTGGCACATTTGGGTAACAGTGAAAAATGGAAGCTGCCTGCAGTAGAAGGTTCTCATTAGGTGATATAGGGACAATGGGTTTGTTAGTTGGTTGAGGAATAATTACATTGACCCTTGAAGAATAGACCATTTATTTTTCTTTTCAATGTAGGCAGTAGAAGCCATTGAAAATTTTGGAACAGGGTCATGGTACAGTGTTTTAAGAAGTCTTTCCAAGGAGGAAATTAGTATAAGAGATTGCAGAAAGTATTTATTAAATAGAACAGATTTATCCCACCAGTTAAATGGCGATAGAGGAAAAAATATGAACACACATGAGTCAGAAAGGTTTCTTTTGGCTCCAAGGCCATAGAATTGTCTGAAGTATTTACTGAGATGATTTGGAAAAAAAAGATAAGGGAAAAAATAGATATAGATGGACTTTTGCTTCCTTTCCTCTAATAAAAAGCTAATGAACAAAGAAGGGTCATGAGAGATGAGGAAAATATGCATTACCTTTATCTCCTGATTTTGAATAAATGGGAGGTTACATTATTAGTATAACTGATATTTAGTTTCTAAAATGTCCAGGAAAGAAGCTATCTGATTTACAAACTTTCGTTCTGAAAATTAGATTGTTATGCACTAAATTACACTGTATACAGTACATGGAAATAAGCTAATTCAGCCTCAGTGTTTGAAAGAAATGAAATGCATTAAAATTTAACAAATTATAAATTAGAATGTTCAAACTCTTTGGTTGCCCTAGCCAGGCAAGGCTCTGCAGGAACACACAGCACTCCTTCCTAATTTTGCCCTTTATTCGTGTTATTTTCCTCTTCTTGAAACCCCTTCTCCCTTTTCTGTCATCATCCACAAATTACATATCCTTCAAACTCCTCCAGCCAGCCTTCTCTGAAAACTCTACTTTCCTAGAGTGCTACCTTTTCACAATTCTTACAGTAAGCAGAGTCTTTAGTGCAGTACTCAATTTGATATTGGTTTATGTTGTTCATTAATTGTTTTATGAATATCCTTTTCTGTCTACCCTCATTGGAACTGTATTATATAAACATCTATCACAAAATTTGAATATACCACTGGGGGTTGATAACAGCATGCAGAATTGGTTGACTAACTGATAATTTGTAAGTGAGGATTAATAGCAAGATACAAAGTGTCCTGTATCTAGTATACTATCTCAAAAAAAGTTGTAGAATATTACATTAAGAAGGGACATATATTCGGTGAGGAGATCAAGGCCATGAGAGCTTCAATGAGTTGGTTAAAGTCAGAGAGCTAGGTAGTGGCAGAACATGGACTATAACTCTGATCATGAGATGATCAAGTTCGTGAAATTTGATAATATTTTGAAGATAAGTACCATAGACAAATATAGGCCTTAGTATTTCCTGGTGGGGTTTGATGACACATCAGAATGAGAATGAAGGAAAAGTAGTCTGGGTTCCCCAAAACAAAATGGTGCTTCAAGTTAAGTTACCTAGGAGGACATTCTTTCCAGGGACTACATAAGCAGCAGGCCTCCCATTTGCTCTTTCCTTCTCTGAGTCCAAAAACCTTGAGTTAGAAAGAACCATTTCTAGCCTTTAACCAGGGTTACAGGCAAACAAATAAAGCAACATTGTCTTTTGAAATCTCATGGTGATAGGATCCCCTGGTTTTAATGAGGAACCCCTCAAAGATAACTGAGTTTTAGAAGAGTCTATTTAGCTGAATTATGATGTGTATACCTAATTGTATACTATTTAAGATCAAACCCTAAATTTCTGAGACTGTTTCAATATAATGTGTCCTCAATATATTATCTCACTATTAGAAAAAACAAAACAAAACATTCATCCCTAAAGCCCAGTTTAGCCAGACTCCACTCATTATTTCCTTCAGATAATTAATTGTTAAGGATTTATAATCTGAAGACCTAATGTAATCTAGTAGAACAAGCCTTGGACGCAGGAGACAATTACACCAGTCCAAACTCTGTGGTTGAACTACTGTGTGAAAAAGCACTTTTCCTCTTTGGGTTCTAGTTTTCTCATCTATGAAATGGGGATAATTATAGTCTCTGATAGAATTAATTCTCCAAAACTTTTCAGCTTGGGCCTCTCTCTCTATTTTAGATTATACTGCTTTTTACATTGTATATTTTAGACCAGGTAAATTATTTGGGCAGGTGCTCTTTTTCAACAACAGTGACTCAACCAGGAGTGTATCCCAGACTCCTTTTCAGAGTTGGAGGTGAGAGGACATATAAAGTTTAAAAAATTAGTTCTAAAAATACCACTCCTGCAATTTTTTGGTATTAGCCTTCAATTCATTTTGAATGTTAAATACAATTTAAATGGAGTATTAGATTTTACTTATTGGAAAAGAAGGGAATAAACATGAGTTGAAGAAGGTTAAACACCACTGCTACATGAGTATTCAAAGAGGAAGGCAGATGCCTCTTCTTACCTCTTTCTGTGTCATAGAGGTACACAAACTTCTCCCACTTGTAGTGACCCAGAAGACTCAGAATAGCACCCTTCAAGGCTGGGCGCATCTGGATGACAAACTGTACATCTGCATCAGTGGGGAAGCTGGGCGTGACAAACGATGTGTGCAGGGCCCCACAGAAGGAGGTCAGAGTGTTCATTGACATCTGGTCATAGAATCCAAAGATGGCATACACCCCTCTTGAGAACTGGGAGCAGACTGCAATGAGATGAAGAGAAAGAAATTTCAATAATCCTGTAGTCCATTGCTGTAGCTTATAGGGTTGGAAATACAATAGTTAGGCTTTGTCTCTAAATGACATACCTCAACAGAAAACCAAGATCTCTGAAGTCTCTAGAAGCGCTTAAAAGCCTGGTTGTCCAGCAAAAGAATAAGGAAAGGAAGAACATATTTGATACAGTTGCATATTCTCTATATCTACAATGGGCAGGAAACTAAGAAAACGTGGGAAGGGAAGAGGTGAAGGTTGTCTTACCCTTTTGCAGTAACCCTCCCAGCTCACCTCCAGGGTACTTGGTGCTCTCGTACTTCCACCACAGCTGCCAAGGAGCCTCATAGTGTATCCATACCCCCATCAAGGTACAACTGTCTTGTGTCTTACCCCTTCATTGTGTTTTCTACTAGGTGACAAGAATGACTGATGATTCAGTCAGACAAACTGCTAACGTGTCTGCTGGGAAATGTGCTATTCTTTGTATGTTACATAATGCTTTAAGCATAGTTGTGTTACTACTAAGACCCTTAATATAGGCTACCAATAAAGAAGATTTCAGATTCTGGGCAGGCCATTGGCAAGACTGGTCTGTCAGTGCCCAGTGTGTCTGTCATGTGCGGTAAGTGGGCCTATTCTGCCTATGTGTAATTGACAGTTTTATCCTGATCCTTTTGCATTTATCTTCTAGATCTATTAACCCACACATAGAACTTTCATGTCCTCCTCATAATTGTGGGCAGCTTCATTTCTTTTTTTAATTAAAATGTATTGGGGTGAGAATGGTTAATAAAATTACATAGGTTTCAAGTGTACAATTCTGTAATACATCATCTATATATCACATTGTGTGTTTACCACCCAGAGTCAGTTCTCCTTCCATCACCATATATTTGACTCCCTTTACCCTCTTCTACTATCCCCTCTCCCCTCTTACCTTCTGGTAACCACTAAACTATTGTATGTGTCTATGAGTTTTTGTTTCTTTATTTGTTTGTCTTGTTCCTTTGTTGCTTTCAGTTTTATATTCCATATATCAGTGAAGTCATATGGTTCTTGACTTTTTCTGTCTGACTTGTTTCACTTAGCATGATAATCTCAAGATCCATTCATTTTGTCTCACATGGCACTATTTCATCTTTCTTATGGCAGAATAGTATTCCATTGTGTATATATACCACATCTTCTTTATCCAATCATGTATTGAAGGACACTTTGGTTATTTCCATGTCTTGGCCACCATACATAAAGCTGCAATGGACCTCGGAGCACATACATCTTAAAGATATATGTTAAACATATATGTGCTCCGATGGACAGCTTCATTTCAAAGTAGGTCACACTGCCACCTCTTCTCTCTTCTAGCCCAGATGAGCTTAAAACTATGAACCAATGTCAATATTACCTTAGGTAGAACATAATTAGCAAAGCAAATCAACTACAACAACATTGTGTAGTACATTCCCAAAACAAGAGGAAATGATCTTTAGATTACCTGCACTACTGCTTCCTTTTTTTTCATGTGAAGCAGAAGAACAGGCAGCTGATAAAGTGCTGTGATATAAGGGGTCCTGCATGGTCTCCCTTATCTGCGAGGAAGCCACTACTAGGTTTAGCGTGTTGAAAAAAAGTCTGTGGCTTGCGAAGGGGATTAAATGGAAACTTTTTTTTTGCCATTAGCATGTCAAGATGAATTAATATGCTTGGTTAGATTCCAGGATGAATGGTAAAGCAGACGGGCAAGTTAAGATAGGGATGGGTGGATCAGAGAAGAGAATGTAAAGGGCCTTGTGTCCTCCCTGAGAGGAGAAACACTGAAGGCACTGGGCACTAGAAAGAAGGTAAGCATTGAAAGTAGAACAAAATCAAATAGAAAACCAATTGAATTAATTTATTGACTGCTTTGTGAGAATCAAAGAGTTTTCAGTATTTGTGGTATCTTGCTTTACATCCATTCTGTTTAAACCTATATTGATTAGGGATGTTGCCTTTTATCAGCCAAACTCATTAGTTATTGGCTTGAGAGTAACATTTCAAAGCTGATTATCAGCCACTCAAGTATCTCTGTCAGGAAAGATAATAGCTTAAAACTTGAGGAATTCTAAGTCACCCACAAACACATGCACAAGAAAGTCTATGTTAAAAGGAGAAAGCTAACTAGAGAATGAATCTGAAGCACTTCATGACAGGGTGCCAAAGGGAGTATTCAGAAACAAAAAGGAAGTGGCTAGTAGCCACGTTGCCTTGGTCATCACCAAGGGAAACATAAGGCGGGCCCCACTCCCAAATGCATCCTGTTAATGGAGGTTTTGCAGTACAAGGTCAAATCTTGGCTGGTGTGCATAATGCTTTGTATAAAATTGATAATAATAACAGCCATTGAATGCTTGGTAGGTACCAGGCACTGTGCTAAATATTATACAAATATTATCTCATTTAATATTCCCAACAACCTCATGAGGTATTGCTATTATTTCTATTTAACAGATAAGAATTCTGAGCCAAAAAATGTTCTATCACTTGAGTGGAGGAGCAAGGATTTGAATCTAAGTCTCTCCAACTCCAAAACTCACACTCCCTGGGTCCCAAAACCACTAATGACATTAAAGAATAATTATTGGCCCAAATGACATAGGGTTTTCAAGTTTAGCAAATAAAAATATAGAATATCAAATTAAATGTGAACTTCAGATAAATTATTTTTAATATAAGTATGCCTCAAATTAATAGATATACTAAAAATTATTTGTTGTTTATTTGAAATTAAAATTTAACTGATGATCCTGAATTTTATCTGGCTACCCTAGAAACAACTGTTATTAATGGTCATGGGGCTAGAAAACTGGAACAAGCAATCATGGCCCTTCACCCAAAATGATGCAAGAGGTAGCCAGTAATTCTTGGATCCATACCAACTAGTGTGTAAGAACCAAGAGAAAGAGAAGGATCCATGAACCCCACACAAAAATAACCTCATGAGGGAAATGCAATATATTTTCAAAAAGGAGAACCCTAACCTGACTAAATTAAGGACAATAATTGAGGGAGAAATAAACTCGGAGAGAGGCAAACTTATAGTTACGATCAATTTAGAGTTTCAAAAAGCCCTTGATACATTGGAAGGAAACAAAAAAAAATAAAATAAAACAAAAGTATGTTATAGTAGTAACATTCTGGTTAATAAAAATATAGTATTTTTGAATCTCAGGGGTGCAGAATTAATTAATCATTACTAGTACACATATGAATCTTTCATATTTTATTTATTGCATTTATTTATCTATTTATTTAAAATACAATGAACACCCATAAATCCATCCCCCAACCCAAGAACTATAGCATTACTGATAACATATTTTTACCTATGCCTTCCTCCTCTATTCTATCTTCCTGTTTTGACCTCTCCCTCCTTCTGAGGTAACTACTATCCTGAATTTTGCATTTATCATTCATTACCTTGGTCATCTAAAAATATACAAACACACACCCCTAAACAATATGTTGTTTTTGATTGTTTTAAAACTTTATAAGAAGGGAATCACGTTATATAAGTGAAACCCAGACTCCAGGAAGCAGCATGCAGTAAAATCTTAAAACCTATGTATGATGAAAAGCAAAATGAGACAAAGGGAGACCTTATAAAAATGTGTGAGTGAGCAAATGTGAGGGAACCCAGTGAAAATAAAAACATTCTGAACTAAGCTTAAAGCCTTGGTTGTGGCTCAGGCAAGGCATTTAAGAGTATTATAGATCAGCAGCAACCAACCCTCAGGGAACACTAGACTACTGTGGTCTAACAGGCAGACATACGGTGATGAACATCAACAAGAAGAATGTTAGGAGAAAATCAGTAAATGTTATATTTCCTTCATATAAAACAGATGTGCAGCTGCCTTGCAAGTACTATTGTGCACAGTTACTCTTGCTGTAACTCAACATACACAAGGATTGTTAGTCGAAGGCCCAGTGGGGAAGACAAGTGCCATATAAGGACAGGGTTAATAGCCTCTGAGAGAAGCTGGGGCATAAGAGGCTTGTGCATGGCCTCTCACAGTGGAACCCTGGGCCCATTCCTGGCTGCAGGAAGTAAGGCTGAATGGAACATTAAGCTGACCCAAAAGACGTGTCTATGTTTTTGGATTCTTAGAATGTTTGAGCTAGAAGGAACTTAAAGACTATTTTATTCAGTCATTTTCCAAGCATAGTTTTTTGCATGAAATCCTTTCTCCAAATGAAAATTTATGTGGAAAAGCTTAATATATAAGTGATAAAGTGGAGCTCTTTTGATTCAACAGAGTTCCACTGATGCCTTCCTGTCATAAAGAAACTGTGACAAAAAGAGAGGAAGTGTCTTGCACAAGGTCACACAATGAATTATGAGCCAGTCACTTAGAAATGCTTTATCAGCATCTTTACAGCATACCTATGCCAGAGCTATATAGGACAGCATGGGTCAGAATTTGTGTGCCGTGAAAGTGACTTACCCTTAATGGCTAGCTCTCTGCATAGATGGATCCACCAGGGGTTTCCCATGACTCATTTTCTGGCTGCTTCTCTTACTTTGTCCAGTCCCAAATATCAACAATGAGATTAGGTGGCAGATTGGTGATATTTTGAAACTCATGATTCTTTGGGGGCAATATCTGTTACCTTTGCCTGAATCCTTAATGCACCATATCTATTTCTTTATCTCAGAAGACTAGTCCTTGGTAAAATGATGCTGGAAGTAATAGTTATCTTGGAAATCTTATGAAGCCTTGAAGTGCAGAGGTAAGAATAACAGTGCAGGGCCGGCCGAGTGGCGCACTGGTTAAGAGTTGGCTTGGGATGCCAGCTCTGAGCAGCAGGGCCCCAGTTCGGATCCCACATGAGGGCCAGTGATGCTGCTCCCTCTACAGCTAAGATGGTGAACAACAGCTCACCGTGGAGCTGGGCTGCCGTGAGTCACCGGCGACAGCATAGGCTGCAATGGTGTTGGTTGGCAGCGGGTGTGCGCTTTCATGAGCTGCTGTGTGCCACCGTGAATGGCAGTCCAATGGCTGGCAAGCGACTGCCTCACCCAGGAAGAGGGCAATAATAATACCAGCATGGGCCAGTGAAGCAAAGTCCTCCACAACTAGATTGAAGAACTAAAGGACAGCAACTTGTCTGTTCCCCTTCTCCGATTCCCTAACGCTGTTCCCCTCCCCCAATTCCCCAATTAAAAAAAATAACAGTTCATGGCTCTGCCAGTCTTAAGCTACATGACTTTGTGCATGTTATTTAACCTCTCTGAGCCTCAGTACAGGAAGGTTCTGGAATTAGCCTGTATAGGTTGAAGTCCTGAATCCATTACTTATAAGACAAGTGACTTAATATCTCCATGCTTCTGACCTAGTTTCCTCATCTGTAAAATTAGAATAATAGTGCCTGTTTCAGCATTGGTTGTGAAAGTTAAAATGAGTTTATTTATGGGAAGCATATATAACAGGGGCTGGCACATAATAGATAATCAATGCTAGTAACTTATTCACATAACAAACATCTATTGACCATCTCCTATGTGCAAGGCACTGTCATAGGTATTGGGAGACACAGAAGAGAAAAAAAAATCCTGTCCTCTTGGAAATTATATACTAGTTAAAGAAAAAGACAATAATAAATGAGATAAATAAAATATAAAATATGTATTAGTTGGAGACATCACAGAAATGGCAGCATGAGGAGTGCTTTTAGAAATCTCCCCTGGAAGTTGCAACAAATTGGGCAGCTATAATTCAATAAAGGATTCCCTGCACAGCACAAATAAGCCTGAGAGACCCACACATCAAGTCACCTGAAGGTGGATAAATTGGGCAAGCAGGGGAGGAGAGAAGTGGGAAGTACAGAGATGTGGGCTGAGGGCCCACAGGATGCAGACTAGAGCTTACTGCAGTCCAGAGCTCACTGCAATTGTGGGAGAAAGAAGAATTCAGACTTCAGGCACACTTCATGTGGCCCACAGTCCTCCCTGAAGGATCAGCATATATTATAATACAACTGAACCCAGTGCTCACAGCAGAGACCTCGGAGCAAAGACCAAATACATAGGGGTGAGAACAGTAGTTTAAGCCCTCACTGTCAGGCAGAAAACAGAAAACAAAGACATGGAATCTGGCCACCTCCCCCTCTCCCCCATCTTCCCAGAGCTCACCCCATGCCCACACTCCCACTGTTAGAAGTAGGCTCCAGAAGAAATGGTAGCAGTGTCAGATTAAAGAAGATAATATCTATAGCTCTACAGGGGAAGTGGTACAGTGGATTGGGGGAGGAGGGTTGTCACTTTGATGGGTAAAAAATATAACTATTTGCACTGTGTTGTACAGCTGAAACTAATTTAAAAATGTTTATTTTGCAATAAAAAATTTAATTACTGAAAGAAAAAAAAAGAATATAGCCCCGAGAATTGCAGCAACAGTCCCACAGCCATAGACTCACAACACAACTAATTCCTGTGAAAGGGAAACAACTGTAGGGGCAAGACAAATGTGGGCTGGTAGTTGCTATTGCTAAGAGCCACAAACACACCAGCTGTGTCTCACAGCCCACACTGTCCCCACATTTATGGGCTGATCCCTGCAGGGGCAACCAGAGCTGCTGAGACACACAGGCTCTGCATCGGGCTGCAGGGGCAGCATTTGAATTTCAGGAGCTCAGAACTCTATCGACCTCCAATCCTCCCATGGAGGCAGCTGCCTAAGACCCAGGCCACCGGATCATAGAGGAGAAGCTCAACTTCCAGGAATCCCACCATCGTGTGAGAAGCCAGAAAAGTGCAAGAGAAAATATAATGCTACAGCATGAGAGAAAATAAAAGGCTGCAGTGGGAAAGAAAATAAACATTCCATTCCTACTGGAAAGAGAAATAAAGATTTCTTCATATCAACCTGTTGTAGAACTGACTCCTGTAGATACCCAGGAATTTAAATAAGAATTTATTAATTGACAGAAATAACAAAGGTAACAAGGCAACGAAGAAAGAAATGAAAGCTCACAAAAAAAACCAAAAAAACTTAAAGACACAGAAATATGTGACTTAAATGACAGAGGATTCAAGATTCCAGTTCTGAAAAAGCACAACAAGTTGCAAAAAAACACACATAAGCAGTTTAATGAAACACAATCAAATAACAAAATAAACGTTTTACCAAAAAGATTGAAATTAAAAAAAACAACAAAAACAAATAGAATTTCTGAAGATTAACACCTCAATAAAAGAAATAGCCAGCTTAGGTAACAGAGCTGACAAGACGAAGGAAAGAATCAGTGACATTGAAGATATAAATCTGGAAATGACACAGAGGGAAGAAGAGAGAGACTTGAGAGTTTAAAGAAATGAAAAAACTCCACAAGAACTTTCTTACTCAACAAGAAAGAGCAACATAAGAATAATGAGAAGGGCCAGCCGAGTGGCTCCTTGGTCAAGAGTTGGCTTAGGAGTATTACCTCTGAGCAGCGGGGCGCTGGTTCGGATCCCACATGAGCCAGTGACAATGTGCCCTCTACAGCTAAGATGATGAACAACAGCTCGACCTGGAGCTGGACTGCTGCGAGTGGCTGGCAACAATGTACGCTGCAGTGGGACTGCAGTGGGCTGCCATAAGCTTCCATGAGTGGCCGGCAGCCACCGTGAGTGGCTGTCCAGTGGCCGGCGACCCATCTGCCTCATCCAGGAAGAGTGCAATGATCACAAAACTAATATGGGCCAGTGAAGCAATGTCCTCCACAACTAGACTGAGGAATAAAAGGACAGCAACTTGTCTGTTCCCCTTCCCCGATTCTCCAATGCTGTGCCCTCTCCCAATTCCCCAATAAAGTCTTTAAAAAAAAAGAATAATGGGCATAGCAGAAGGAGAAGAAAGGGAAAAATGAATGGAGACTATATTCAAACAAGTAGTTCATAAGAATTTCCCAAACTTGTGGAAAGAACTGAACCCTTGAATCCAAGAAGCAAATAGAACAACTAATTACCTCAATCCCAACAGGCCTTCTCCAAGGCACATTGTATTGAAGCTGTAAAAAATTAACAACAAAGAAAGAATTCTCAACACAGCCAGGGAAAAGAAGACAGTAACCTACAAAGGAAAGCCCATTAGACTAGCATCAGATTTTTCAGCAGAATTTCTACAACCAAGAGGAAGTGGAATCAAATATTCACACTATTGAAAGAGAAAAATTATGAGCCAAGAGTAATATATCCTGCAAAGATAGCCTTTAGATATGACAGAGGAATAAAGACCTTACCAGACATACAGAAGCCGAGGGAATTTTCTAATACACGGCCTGCATTACTGAAGGAGGCTATTTGACCTGAAACAAAAACTCAAAAGAATACAAAACTATGAGCAGTATTACAAACAAACCCATAGAAGCAACCACTACACAAAATAGAGCACTATACACTTAAACATAATGTAGAGGATAAAGGGATAAAGAAGGAAAAAAATCAAAAAAAAAAAAGGAAAAGAAGAGAAAGACAACTTGCTACTGCAACTCACAAATCAACTCACAGCATAAGTAGGGATAACTTGTGACAACAAAAACATAAAAGGGGAGGGAGTAAAGGTCTGAACCTGTAAAGAAGAATGGAGATAGGAAGCATGCTGAAGAGAAAGGACTACTCTATATGTGAAACTTTCTTTTATATAAACTTAGTTGTAACCACTCAAAAAATAAAATACAGAACTGAAATATAAAACAAAGGGGAAAATCATAGACTACCACGACACAGAAATAAAAGACAACAACCAAAAGGCAAAGAAACAATGGAAACACAAAGGCAACAGAAAAAAAGAGAATGATAGGAAATTCTCATATATCAAGAATCACCCTAAATATAATTAGACTGAATTCACCCATAAAAAGGCACAGAGTAGCAGATTGGATCAAAAAACAAAACCCAACTATATGTCGCCACCAACAGAGGCATCTCAGCTAAAAGGACAACCATAGACTCAAAGTGAAAGGGTGGAAATTCATACCCAAGCAAGTGGTATCCAGAAAAAAGAGGTTGTAGCCACACTTACATCAGATGAAACAGACTTCAAGATAGAAAAGGTCACAAGAGAAACATAAGGATGTTTCATAAGCATAAAGGGGACAACACAACAAGAAGACATACCACTCATGAGTATATAAGCCCCCAATCAGGGAGAACCAAAATATACAAAGCAAATAATAACAGAACTAAAGGGAGAAATTGACCAAAACACAATTATAGTAGGGGACCTAAATGCATCATTGACAGCTACGGATAGATAATCCAAACAGAAAATAATTAAAGAAATATTAGCCTGAAATTACACATTAGACCAAGTGGACATAATTGACATTTATAGAGCACTTCATCCTAGAATGTATATCTCTAAATATACATTATTTTCTAATATACATGGAAAATTCTTAAGGATATAATATATGTTGGGAAATAAAACTACCTTGGCAGATTTAAGGATATTGAAATTATACCAAGCATATTCTCTGAGCATAAGGCTTTGAAATTGAATATCAACTGTACAAAGAAAGCAGAAAAAACCTCAAATATGGGGCCAGTTGGTTAAGAGCTCGCTCAAGGGTTTGAGCTCTGAGCAACAGTGGTTTGAGTCCTGGCCCAAGCTGAGCAGCCACTGAGCTGCCAACAGGTAGCAGGATGGCTCAGCTTAAAACAAAAAACAAAAAAAACAACTCAAATATGTGGAGACGAAACAACATGCTTTTAAAGAATGGCGGGTACATAAAACTGAAAACAACATAGGAACAAGACAAATAAATGAAGAAACAAAAACTCGTAGACATATACAATAGTTTAGTGATTACCAGAGGATAAGGGGGGAAGGAGAGTGGTGGATGAGGGTAAAGGGGATCAAATACATGGTGATGGAAAGAGAACTGACTCTGGGTGGCGAACACACAATGTGATATATAGATGACGTATTACAGAATTTTATGCTTGAAATCTATGTAAATTTGCTAACAATTGTCACCCCAATAAACTTTAGCTTAAAAAAAAAAGAAATAGGAGAATAGCTTACATTGCTCCCATTTCTGAATGCAGGCACTTCTAAGTATAAATAAATGAGAAGAGTTGTCCAAATTATATAATATATAAAAATCACAATGATAGTTGCCAATTGTGGAACACTTAGGTGGTTCTGATGCTGTTAGTGCACTAAATATTCCTTGTACTGAGTTTCATTTAATACTCATGGCAACCCTGTAAAGCAGATTTATTTTTAGCTGAGCCATCCTGCCTCCTATTTGTAGCTCACTGGCAGCTCACCTCGGGCCAGGAATCAAACTGGCAACCCGGTTGTTCAGAGCTTGCACTCTTGAGCGAGATCTTAACCAACTGAGCCACTCGGCCAGCCCTGTAAAGCAGATTTTATTGTATCCTTTTTAAAGATGAGGAAACAGTTTATGAAAATTTATGTGAGATTCTGAAGATCACAAAGTATAAATGGCAAACCAGTCTTCAAATTCAGATCCATTAACTCCAAGATCCCAGCTGCTAATGTCCTACCCAACATTAACAACAACAAAAAAGAAAACATATACCCTTCCTGAATCACAAAGTACTGGAAAATCTAGACTGATCAACAGTAAGGAAATTGAATCAGTCATCCGAAACCCTCCCAAAAGCGAAAGTCCACAACCAGGTGGCTTCACTAGTGAATCCTACCAAACATTCAAAGAGGATCTAACACCTGTACTCCACAAACTCTTCCCAAACATTTAAGAAAAGGCAATACTTTCTCACTCATTTAATGAAGCCAACATTATACTGAACCTGGTAAAGATAACACACACAAAAAAAATATTACAGATCAATATCTTATTGAATACAGATGCAAAAACCCTAAACAAAATTCCAGCAAATCGAATGCAACAATGCATTAAAAAGATTATAAATCACGATCAAGCTGGGTTCACCCTAGGGGCACAAGGATGGTTCAACATATGCAAATTGATCAATGTGATACAGCACATAAAACATAAAAATAAAAAGAATATGATTATATCGATAGATGCAGAAAAAGCATTTGACAAGATACAACATCCATTTATGATGAAAACACTTAACAAAATGGGTATAGAAGGAAAATACCTTAACATAATAAAGGCCATAAATGACAAACCCTGAACTAATATCATAATTACAAATGAAAAACAAGCCTTTTGCTCTACATTCAGGAACAAGACAGGGTTGCCCCTTATCCCCACTGTTATTCAACATAATATTGGAAGTCCTAGCCAAAGTAATCAGACAAGAAAATGAAATAAATACATCCCAATTGGGAATGAAGAAGTTAAATTATCACTTTTTGCAGATGACATGTTTCTTTATATACAAAACCCTGAAAACTCCACCAAAAAACTACTAGAAACAGTAAACTAATATAATAAAGTTTCCGGCTACAAAATCAATGTACAAAATCCACTGCATTCCTATATACTCCTATATATTAATAATGAAATTTCAGGAAAAAAAGAAAAAAAAACAATTCCTTTTGCAATTGTAAAAAAAAAAAGAATAAAATACCTAGGAAGAAGCTTAACAAAGGATGTAAAGGACCTATACGGAGAAAAGTATGACAGTTTTAAAAGAAATGGAAGAAAACACAAAGAAATGGAAAGACATTCTGTGTTCATGGATTGAAAAAATCAACATAGTGAAAACAGCCATATTACCCAAAGCAATATATAGATTTAGTGTAATCCCCATCAAAACACCAATGGCATGTTTTAAAGAAATACAGAAAATCATTAGATTTGTATTGAATCACAAAAGACTCCAAATAGCCAAAGCATCCTAAAAAAAATAATAATGCTGGAGGTATCACACTACCTGATTTCAGCTCATACTACACAGCAACAGAATCAAAGTAGCATGATACTGGCAGAATAACAGACACAGACCAATGGAGTAGAGCTGAAAACCCAGAAATAAAACCACATAGATGTAGACAAGTAATTTTCAACAAAGAAGCCAAAAACATACAATGGAGAAAACAAAGCCTCTTCAATAAACAGTGCTGGAAAAATAGGAAAGCCACATGCAAAAGAATGAAACTAGGCTGCGATCTGTCACTATATACCAAAATCAACTCAAAATGGATCAAAGACCTACAACATAAGACCTGAAACAATAAACTGCATAGAAGAAAACATAAGTACTAAACTTACGGACCTTGGGTTCAAACAGCAGTTTATGAATTTGACCTCAAAGGCAAGGGAAGTCAAAGCTAAAATAAATGAATGGGACTATATCAAGCTAAAAAGCTTTTGTACAGAAAAAGAAACCATCAACAAAATAAAAAGGCAACCAACTGCATGGGAGAACATATTTGTAAACAATGTCTCCAATAAGAAGCTAATATCCAAAATACATGTTAAAAAACTAGTACAACACAACAACAAAAACCAAGCACTTTAAATAACAATGGGTGGTGAACACACAATGTGATATATAGATGATGTATTACAGAATTGGACACCTGAAATCTATGTAACTTTGCTAAAAATTGTCACCCCAACAACTTTTAAAAAAATGGGTAGAGGACCTGAACAGACACTTCTCCTAAGAAGACATACAATCAGTCAACAAATCCATGAAAAAATGCTCAACTTCACTAGCTATTAAGGAAATACAAATCAAAACCACAATGAAATATCACCTCACACCTGTTAGAATGGCTACCTTCAACAGGACAAATAATAACCAGTGTTGGAGAGGCTGTGGAGAAAAACAAACCCTCATAAACTGTTGGTGTGAATGTAAATTGGTACAGCTGCTATGGAAACAGTATGGAGTTTCCTCAAAATATTAAGAATAGAATTACCATATGACCCAGCAATCCCTCTCTTGGTATCTACCCAAAAAATCTGAAAACATTTATCTGTAAAGATTATTTACAGTGGCCAATACATGGAAACAACCAAAGTGTTTTTCAATAGATGACTGGATACAGAAGATGTGGTATATATACACAATGGCCATCATAAGAAAAGATGAAATACTGTCATTTGCAACAACATGGATGGATCTTAAGATTATTATGCTAAGCGAAATAAGTCAGACAGAAAAAGTTGAGACCCATATGACTTCACTCAAATGTGGGATATGAAACTGAAAGCAACAAAGAAACAAGACAAAGAAACAAAAACTCGTAGACATAGATAATAGTTTAGTGGTTACAAGAGGGTAAGGGGGGAGGGAGATGGTTGCATAAGGTAAAGGGGGTCAAATAGATGGTTATGGATGGAAAACTGTGGTGATACATAATGCAATCTATAGATGATGATTTAGAGAATTATATACTTGAAACCTATATAGTTTTATTCTCACCCCAATATCTTGTAATTAAAATTATATATATATATATATATATGTATGTGTGTGTGTGTTTGTGTGTGTGTGTGTGTGTCTTAGTTACAAGTGTTGCTTTTTGTTACATGATGTGATAAAAAAACAATGGTGAATGTTAAATAAAAAAAATATGATAGCAAAAGACACATTGCCATTAATCCCCCTCAAAATACTCTCCCTCACTTTTTTTATTTATTTTACTTTTTATTATTAGTTTCAGGAGTACAGAACAATGCAATAGTTATCTTTTTCACCCCTCACAATGTAACAACCCCCCTTCCCCCACCCACTGCCCTCCCACCCCCGATGTCATAGTTATCTATTACAATTCCATTGACTCCATTCCCACACTCTACTCCACATCCCGTGACTATATGTATATATAATTGTAGTTGACATACAACATTATTCAACATCAGCTTCAGACATACAGTGTGGTGGTCAGGCCTCTACACTGTCTATGCAGTGGTCTCCTTGACAAGACATGAGTCCAGCTGGCCCCCTAAAATATATTTACAACATTATTGATTATATTCTCCAGACTGTCTTTTCTATCCCTGAGGCCATATTGTAGTTGCCAATTTGTATTGTCTCATACACTCCCTAACTTTGAACATGCTTATCCCATAGTTCTTGCCCCTTCCTGAGCAGTTTTGGAAGTCCTCCTTCATGAGTGTCTTCACTTAATCCTCTGTGTCACACATTGCTTCTGGTATACAGCAGTTTCTGTGAAATAAAAACATTATGCTGTGTCCACATCCACCTTATTCACCGTATCTTGCACCATCTGAGCTCTGGCTCTTCCCCGAAGTCAAAATGACCATGAAAGGAAAATATTTTGAATTGATTCAGGACATCAAGGCAAGTACAACAGTGCAACTAAAGACATGAAAGTGGTGTTCCAGAATTGCATCAGAAAGTGCCAGGAACGTTTGGATAAGTGTATTCAAAGGGAGAGGGAGTATTTTGAGGGGTATTAATGGCAATGTGTCTGTAATAATTTTTTTAATTAAAGTTTATTGGGATGACAATTGTCAGTAAAGTTACATATGTTTCAGGTGTACAATTCTGTAACACATCATCTATATATCACATTGTGTGTGCACCACCCAGAGTCAGTTCTCCTTCCATCACCATATATTTGATCCCTTTTACCCTCATCTACCACCCTCCCCCCCCATACCCTCTGGTAACCACTAAACTATTTTTTATGTTTATGAGTTTTTGTTTCTTTCTTAGTTTGTCTTATTCCTTTGTTGTTTTCAGTTTTATATACCACTCTGTGGAGAAAAAGGAACCCTCATACGCTGTTGGTGGGAATGCAGATTGGTGCAGCCACTATGGAAGGCAGTGTGGAGAATCCTCAAAAAATTAATAATAGAATTACCATATGACCCACCAATCCCTCTCTTGGATATCGACCCAAAACATCTGAAAACATTTGTCTGTAAAGATATATGTGCTCTGATGTTCATTGCAGCTTTATTTACAGTGGCCAAGACATGGAAACAACCGAATTGTCCTTTGATAGATGACTGGATAAAGAAGTTGTGGTATATATACACAATGAAATGCTATTCTGCCATAAGAAAGATGAAATTGTGCCATTTGCAACAACATGGATGGATCTTGAGATTATAATGGTAAGCGAAATAATTTTTTTTTAATTTAAACATCCTCTGTATTATTTTTATCACACCTTGTATTGTCATAAGGTAAGCACTAAATTGGTACATTGAAAATACTTAACACAGTGCTGACTAGATGGCAACTAACTAGTTATTTCTCTGTTTCTTTCCTCATGCCAGCCCTTTTTAGCATACTCTGTCTTCTGTGAACCCCATCAGGTTACACTCCCCGCAGTATCCATTGCCCTGGAATTCACACTGAGTATCGAGGTAGCACGCCTTTCCTCGCTTTCACCTTCCCTGTATAGTTCTTTAGTACTCTTTCCTATTCTTTTTTTTTTTTTTACTGTTCAGTGTTTCCCATCTTTTTTTCTTTTAATTATTTTTTATTATGAAATACACATTTTTTAGAATTAGTTTCAGCTGTACAACCCAGTGCAATAGTTATACTTTTTACCCCTCAAGGTGACAACCCCCCTTCCCCAATCTGCTGCCCTACTTCCCCCCAATATCGTACATGTCTATTACAATTCCCTTGACTCCACTCCCACACTATACTCCACGTCCCATGGCTATATCTCTTTCCTATTCTTATTCCTGGGTAGTAATGGGTTAAGAAAGAAACCCTGTGAATTCAGTTTTAGAATATGCTGTTGTCCTCTTACTCTTTCTCTCCCTATATAATGCTTTACTGCTAATAAAATGCTGTCCCCACTTAGGGCCCCTGTGCCTCCCAGTATAAAGTATCTTGGATGTCTTCTTCCTAAGAGTGCCTGTCTCCATCTCTTCCCACTAGAAAACACCAAATTCTCCTCATTGAAGATGTCGTTTCTGACTATGGCCTGGATTCCTGGGGACTCTAGTGTAGCTCCCCAGCAGTGTTCCTTTCAATGATGAGTGACAAGCAAGGCTGGAGCCACCTGTCACAATTTTATTTATAGTCCCCAAGTCTGTAGGGTCGGGACAGGTATTGTTAATGTACAGTATGGTTGCTAATTATACAACCCATATTTCAAAAGGTATCATTACAAAAATGTGAAACAACTTGATTACTCTAAAGATCTGAATAACAATATTGTATGTCATTTACAGAACACTTTTCATATCCCTTTGAATCAGGGAAGAAGGGAATCTGAAGTATCTTGCTGACTTAATGATCACATTTAAAGCAAGCAGGAAGAAGAAAAATATAGCTATGAAGGAACAAATAGAGATATATAACAAGAAGTTTCTCCAGGTAATACCATAGTACAATGAAATCTGGGGGATCAAAGGAGCTCAGAGTTGGGAAGGTCCTTAAGAGATCATGTAGTCCAGTGCTTCCTAAAACTGTGGTGTTGGTTCATGGTGAGGTTTCCACACTGGTGAAATATGCATGTGTGTGTGTGTGTGTGTTTGTGTTGGGGTAAGGTTGACAAATGTTCTTTTTTTAGAAAGGACAATACTTTTCTTTATATAATTTATATTTTCCAGAATTGTATGTAGGGTCCTTTTTCCTCTGAAATTATGATGTCTATCTCTCTATCTATCTATCTAGATTGATATCTATATAGATATATAGACCTATATATATATACAGATACATATCTCCCCAAAGATGTCATGTCTTAATCCACCAAATTTGTGAATTAGGTTACACAGTAAAAGGAAATTAAGGCTGCAGATGGAATTAAGAGTCAGTGTCAGAATGATGTGATATGATAAAAACTTGAGCAGCCATTGTTAGCTTTGAAGGTGGAGGGGGCTATAAGATCAGGAAAGTTGACGGTCTCTAGAATTTGGGAAAGGCAAGAAAATGAATCCTCCCACTGTTAGAGCCTCCACACAGGAACACAGCCTTGTCATCTCCTTGATTTTAGCCCAGTGAGACCCTTACCAGAGTTCTGACTTACAGAACTGGAAGATAATAAACTTGTGTTATTGTAAGCCACTAAATTTGTAGTAATTTGTTACAGTAGTTATTAGAAAACTAATACACTTAACATTGTAAAATTTTAAAGTTGGTTACTCTCTAGATCAATCTACACTCCAATCACCTTATATTTACCCCTTACAATATTACTGAACTGAGAAGTCCAAAACTTGCAATCTAGTCCAACTTCACATTCTGTACTGGAATCACTTCTTGTTAGGTCATATTACCTCTCCTTGAATACCTCCAGTGATAAGGGAGCTCATTACTCACAAGCAACCCTTCCCTTGCAGGGCAGCTTTGATGTCTAGGGAGCTTTTCCCTAAGTTAAACCTAACTTTAGCTATTGGGCTTCTTGAGTGCCACATGATACATCAAATTCCAGTCCACATGACCTCAACTTGGTTTTATAGGAAGCTTAAAAACACAATTGATTTATTCAGGAGATACATAATGGCTATTAGCTATTCACATTTGTGCCTTTAGTGTCTCTGTGTTGCCTTCTACCTGTCAGGCTAAAAATCTGCTAAAAGATTCCACCACCCCCTAAATACCTGCCACCTCCATAAGCTATCATTTTAACTCCTATACCATCTCACTAATGATGGGGTGATGAGGAACTTGCAGCCTTCTGCACCTGCAACCTAGTTTCTGCTCTCATCACTCTACTGAATCTTTTCTTGCAAGTTCCATGACCTGCTCAATGCCAAATCCAACTATATTCAGTGACATCATTCAACTTGACTTCTGGGCAGCATTTGACATTGTTTGCCAAATCCTACCCCTTAAAATACTCCTCTCCTGTTTCAAGACCACTAAACTCTGCTTATTCTGCCTCCCTAACTGTTCCCTTTTACTTTCTTCTTGATCTACTCCCTTGATGAAAATGTGTGTAGATATTTTGTCCTTGGCCTTCTTTTTTCTTACTGTTTTTTTTCCATTCAACAAATATTTATGGACCTCATGTGCCAAGCAGAGGACCTCACCTTACTACCTACTTGGATGAATTTCCAGTAGATACCTCTAGCTTTAGACACTCACCTGAGCTCCAAATACATATTTCTTTTTCTTAATTATTTTTTATTGTGAAATACACATTTTCTCACCTCAAGAGGTAAAAAGTATAACTATTGCACTGTGTTGTACAAATACATATTTCTAACTGCTCATTAAACAGTTTCATCTGGGGGCCTTCATGGCATCACACACTCAACATATTATTTCTTCACTCTAAATCACCACCCACAGATATGTTCCTCTTGTCCCTGTTTCTCCTAATGCATCACTCTTCTTCCAGTCACCTAAGCTAGAGTCTTAAGGTTTTGCCTTCTCTCCCTGCCTCATTACCATATATAGTTGTTTTGTGATGCTTCCTCCATTCTACCTCTACAGTATGTGGAGTCTCTATTTTCTATTCATCTTCAGGTCAGGTTCTCATTCTTTTTCTCTTAGTCTTTAAGAGCAGCCTCATAACTGGTCACCTGCTTCCAGTTTTCCCCAGCCTATTGTTGGCACTGCTATCTGATTACCCTTTCTCCTTTTTGTTCCAAATGTCTTATCAAAATCAACCCACTGCAAATCCTATTTCTGCAAGAATCCAGTCTTTCATGAGTTGTTAATGAACTAATAAATCAATCTTTGCAGATGAGTTAGCTCAGGTTTTCTCAACCTCAGTATGCACTACTGACATTTTGGGCTGGATAATTCTTTATTGTGGGAGACTGTCCTATGCATCATAGGATATTTAGCAGCATCCTTGAATTCTACCCATTAGATATCAGTAGCACTACTACCACTCCTCAGTTGTGAAACACAAAATGCCTCAAAACATTGCCAAATATATCCTGGGTGGCAACAACACTCACTGTTCCCTTCTCCCTCCTCACCCCCAATTTGAGAACTGCAGGATTAGTTTAGGACTTCCTCTCCACAGAGCATAAAAACTTAACCTAATGAAAATACATACATACCCAGAAGATCCCAAAGGAGTTATTTTAGTGGAGGAAAGTTAGGAAGCGTGAATATCTTGGACTCTTCAAAGTCCACCATACAAGCAGATACCTTTTTGACCTTGCCCTTAAATTGGCTATTTGTGTTTAACATGTAGATGTAGGAGAGGGAGAATTATATAAAGGATGAAGGTAGTGGTGTGGGTGTGGGGTAGTAGCTAGCTCATGCCTTCACTGGGTTCATATACATTAGCCTCCCCATCTCCTTAAACACCCTTTGATCTTGAGTTCTTGTAACCACAGTGGGTGCTTACTGATACTAGAGTCAGAATAAGATGTCAGCCCCATTCCCCAGTGATTCTATGGTTTGTTTGCTATCTTTAGGTTAGTTTCTTTGGACATTTTGTTCAGCTGTCAGGAGCATACTGCCATCCAACAGTCTAACCTGTTATTTTTGCAATTACATGTTATGTATCTAAACACTGGCAAAGAAAACACTCATTATCAACACTTGATCCTACTTGAATATAATGGCTTACAAATGCAGGCATCAATATATGAACACATATATTAGGGAAAATTCATTTTGTAACTGTAAGTACAAAGCAGTGTCAGGAACTGCCGGAGACATGCTGAGATGAGTTGGGGTCAGGGGGTACTTTTTAGGTCCTTTTATAGCAAGACAATATGGTTAAGCATTGGAGGTCAGGAGTTTTAAATTTTTTGCTTACTCATTAATTAATATATTTACTCATTAAATAAAATTTTGAGTTCTTACTGTGTGACAAACACTGTCTAGGTGCTAGAATACAGCAATGAGCAAAACAGATAACATCCATGTCCTCATGGTGCTTACAGTCTAGTATTAGCAGCAAATATTAATAAAATAATGATACCAATGTGTGATTACCATGCTCTAAGAACTAAGAAGGGAAGGTGTTAAGGTGCAATGAGACTATGTGACATATAACTTTAATTTAGATTAGGTCAGGGAAAAGACATTTGAGCTGATACTTGAGAGTAGAAAACTATCCCATACAGAAATAATATCACTTGCTAAGGCCCTGAGAGTGGGCAGTATTTGATGCACTTGAGGCACTGAAAGAAAACTATCCTGGCTGGGGTTGGCTAGTAAGGAGGAGGGTGCCTGATGAGTCTGGTAGGAAGCACAGATCGAATCACGGAGGACCTTGTATGATACTGGTAAGGAATTTAGATTTTAGTCTAAGGATCACGGGAGGAAATCTCGGGAGGATTTTGATTATGGGTATTCCATGAGCTGATTTATATTTTAAAAAGATTTGCCTCTACACTAAATCTCTGTTGCTTATTTATTTTATAAATTGAGGTTTGTATCTCTTGTTCCCTTTCACATTTTCCACCTATCTTCCTCTCATCTGGCAGTCATCAGTTTGTTCTGTTTCTATGAGTTTGTTTTAGTTTTTTTTCTTTTCTTTTTTTAGATTCCACAGGAAGTGAAATCATATGGTATTTATCTTTCTCTGTCTGACTTATTTCACTTATGGCACTTATCATAATATGCTCTAGATCCATCCATGTTGTCACAAATGGAAAGATTTAATTTCTTTTTATTGCTGAATAATATTGCTGTATGTGTGTGTGTGTGTGTGTATTCATCTATTGATGGACACCTATGTTGTCTTTATATCTTGCCTATTGTTAATAATGTTGCAGTGAACATAAGGTGCATATATCTTATCAAATTACTGTTTTAGTTTTCTTCAGGAAAATACCCAGAAGTGGAATTGTTGGGTTTTATGGTAGTTCTAGTTTCAATGTTTTAGGAATCTCCATACTGTTTTCCATAGTGGTTACACCAATTTACAAACCCAGGAACAGTGCATGAAGGTTCCCTTTTCTCCACATCATAACCAACAGTTATGATTTGTTGACTTTTTGATAATAACCATTCTGACAGGTGTGACATGGTATCTTCTTGTGATTTTGAATTCTAGTTACAAAATAAACAAGCCATAGAAATGCAATATGTTGCACAGGAAATATAGCCAATAATATTTTAATAACTATCCATAGTGACAGCTGCTTACTAGAATTGTGGTGATCACATTGTAAGGTATATAAATGTTGAATCACTAAGTTGTACACCTGAAAGTAATATAAGATTGTATGACAAATATACCTTAATACAAATTATCAAGTGGGGTTCATCCCACGAATAGAAGACTGATTCAACGTATGCAAATCGTTCAATGTGATACACCACATAAACAAAATAAGAGATAAAAATCATATGATTATATCAATAGGTGCCGAAAAAGCACTTGACAAAAAAGAACATCCATTTATAACAAAAACACTTAATAAAAAGGTATAGAACAAAAATATGCTAACATAATAAAAGCCATATATGAAAAACCTTCAGCCAATATCATAATTAATGGAGAAAAAGTAAAGCCTATGTTCTACATTCTGGAACAAGACAGGGTTACCCCTTATCCCCACTGTTACTCAACATAGTATTGGAAGTCCTAGCCAGAGCAATCAGGCTTGAGAAAGAAATAAAAAGCATCTGAACTGGGAATGATATTTGAAAAATAACACTTTTTGCAAAAGACATAATTTTTATATAGAAATCCATAAGGACTCCACCAAAAAGCTATCAGAAACAATAAAAGAATACAGTAAAGCTACAAAATCAATGTACAAAAATTCATTACATTCCTATATACTAACAATTCCTTTTGCAATTGCAAGAAAAGGAATAAAATACCTGGGAACAAGCTTAACAGAGGATGTGAAGGACCAGTATGCAGAAAAGTATAAGACAGTTTTAAAATAAATTGAAGACACAAAGAAATGGAAAACATTCTGTGTTCATGGACTGAAAGAATCAACATAGTTAAAATGGCCACATTACCTAAAGTGACATTCAGATTTAATGCAATCCCCATTAAAATCCCAATGACAGTTTTTGAAGAAATAGAGAAAATCATTAAATTCGCACTGAGTCACAAAAGACCCTAAATAGCCAAAGCATCCTAAGAAAAAAAAAGAATAACGCTGGAGGTATCACACTCCCTGGCTTCAGCTTATACTACAGAGCAACAATAATCAAGACAGCATGGCACCTGAAGAAAAACAGACACACAATCCAATGAAATAGAAATGAAAATCCAGAAATAAACTGACATAAATGTGGACAAATAAGTTTTGACAAAGGAGGCAAAAACATACAATAGAGAAAAGAAGCTTAAATAAGTGGTGCTGGGAAAATTGGAAAGCACCATACAAGAGAACGAAAGTAGACTGCTATTTGTCACCATGTACCAAAATAACTCAAAATGAATCAAATACATAAACATAAGACCTGAAATAATAAACTGCATAGAAGAAAACATAAGTACTAACCTTATGAAACTTGGGTTCGAACAGGATTTTATGAATTTGACCTCAAAGGCAAGGGAAGTCAAAGCCAAAATAAATGAATGGAGATATATCAAACTAAAAAGCTTCTGCACAGCAAAAGAAACCATCAACAAAAAGAGGCAACCAACCGCATGAGAGAAGATATTTGCAAACAACACCTCCAATAAGGGGCTAATAGGCACAATATAATATAATGTAATATATAATACTATTTATATATAACTCATATATATACATATAACTCATATATACACATAACTCATACAACTCAACAACAACAAAAAGTCCAATCCAATTAAAAAATGGGCAGAGGCTCTGACCAGACACTTCTCCCAGGAAGATGTACAACCAGCCAACAGATACGTGAAAAAATGCTCAACTTCACTAGCTATTAGGGAAATGCAAACCAAAACCACTATGAGATATCACCTCACACCTGTTAGAATGGCTATCCTCAAACAGACAAATGATAACAAGTGTTGGAGAGGCTGTGGAGAAAAAGGAACCCTTATACACTGCTCGTGGGAAAACAAATTTGTACAGTTGCTATGAAAAACAGTATGGAGGCTTCTCAAAAAACTAAGACTAGAATTATGATATGATCCAGCAATCCCTCTCCTGGGTATCTACCTAAAAAATCTGAAAACATTTATTTGTAAAGATTATTTACAGTGCCCAAGACATGGAAACAAACCAAGTGTCTTTTCATAGATGATTGGATAAAGAAGATGTGGTATAGGAGGTTTGACAATTAAGTTTGTGAAGTTCTTGCAATGATGTTGCTAAACTTTTTTTATATCAGAGAGATTATTCATTATGAATTTCTACCAACTGGAAAAACAGTTAACCAAGTTTTCTATTTTGAAGTGCTGAAAAGGCTGTGTGAAAAGTTAGATGACTTGAACTTTTCACCAACAATTCATGGCTCTTGTATCACGACAATGCACCAGTTCATATGACTGTCTGTGAGGGAGTTTTTAGGCAGTAAACAAATGACTGTATTGGAACACTCTCCCTACTCACCTGATCTGGCTCCCAATGACTTCTTTCTTTACCCGAAGATAAAGAAAATATTTAGAGGAAGATATTTTAATGACATTCAGGACATCAAGTGGTAATATGACAATAGTTCTGAGGACCATTCTAGAAAGAGTTCCAAAACTGCTTTGAAGGGTGGACTAGGCTGGACTTGGAGCACAGCTTCCCAAGGGAAGTACTTCGAAGGTGACCATAGTGATATTCAGCAATGAGGTATGTAGCACTTTGTCTAGGATGAGTTTGCAAACTATATTATCCAATGGAATACTACTCGGCCATAAGAAAAGATAAATTACTGCCATTTGTGACAACATGGATGGAGCTTGAGATTATTATGCTAAGCAAAATAAGTCACTCACAAAAAGTAAAAAAACATATGACTTCACTCATATGTGGGATATAAAATTGAAGGCAACAAAGGAAATAAGCAAACAAATAAAGAAACAAAAACTCATAGACACAGACAAAAGTTTAGTGGTTACCAGAGGGTAAGGGGGAAGGGAGATGGTAGAAGTTGGTAAGGGGGTCAAATATATGGTGCTGGAAGGAAAACTGACTCGGGGTGGTGAGCAAACAATGTGATATATTATAGAAATATACACCTGAAACTTATGTAATTTTACTAACCATTTTGCCCCAATAAATTTAATAATAAAAAAAGTTTAAAAAAAAGAAAGGAAAAATAGCAACTGTAAGAGGGAAAAAATAAGGGTAAAGATTTATATTAAAAAGAAACTTTCAATTTTAAGAAAAGCATGAGAGGACTTCCAGTAAGATGGCAGAATAGACAGATGCTGTGCTGACTGCCTCCGACGATCACACCAAAATTAAAAATAATTTATAAGATATTCAACCTCGGAAGTTCCCTGGACACTAGATGAACAGAACCTCTAAATGAAGGACTTAGAGAGGAGGCCACGTCAAGTCTGGTAGGAGGGGTGGAGATAAGAGAGGGCAAATCCCGTGAGGGACACCTCAGCGGTGGGGAGGCTTCTCTAGTTGGGGGAGAGAAACACCGGACCCACACTGCGCTCACCAGCCCAGAGTTACTTTGCCGGGAAGAGGAGTTCTACGATAGCTGGAACTAGAAACTAGTGAGGACTCTCTTTGCTCAACTCGGTGAGGCTGAGGGCAGCTGGAGAACCAGTGGAGCTGGCTAACAAACTCACTCGTTGGTGAGCACTTACCCCGTTCCTAGTGGAGGGAGTAGCTTTGTGAGCAGGGCCCAGGAGCCTGCAGGAAGGACTGAACTGAGTGCCTTTGGCGTGGGAGCTGGAGGTTTTTGGACCCATTGTTCTCCTGGTTTGGAGCTTGCACATGAGTAGTGCCCTGGAGGGGCCATTTTTTTATGGCTGGGCCCTCCTACAGAGGCTCAGGTCTGGGACTGCATTGGTCTGCTGGAATTGGCACAGGAGTACGTGTGTACATGCATGCATGTGTGCATGCGCATGCGGTCTTGGATCTCTACCCTCCACACTGCTTGTGCTGCATAGTGAGGGAAACGCCTGGCAGGCGCACTCAGACTCCAACAGACTGCTTATTGAGACTCGGGAGTGTGTGACTCGCCTTAGGTCTCCAATTTCTGCACTGCGCGTGCAGAGTTGCCTGGGTGGCAATTGGCTGTTGAGCTGCTTGGCCTGATCTTCGAGTGGCTGATTGGGACAGGCTGAGACTGGCAATTTTCCTGGGAGTGTAGGGCCACGAGCTGTGCGCCTGCGTGATTCAGCCGGGGCTTTCCAGGCGAGTTTGTGTGGGTTGGCTGCTGATGCAGGAGTGCATGCTGCTCTGACTTGGTGGGGGCCACTGACCACATCCTGTGGTGCCTTGGGGGCCAGCCCTGCCCACCTAGAGCTGTGTTGCCAGGGGCACCCTGAGTCCCTGGTCCCTGACCCCTAGTTCTGCAGGGCACAGAAGATGTTTTGCAGCAGCAGACAGCCCCCCAACAACCTGGAAGTATTTTTGGTGGTGCGGACGGTTCCAGAGTACACAGCAACTAATTGCGGGAAGCTCACTTCAAGTCTAGAGGGAGTTCGGCACATGACACACTGAGCCCTTCCCCTTAACAGCTGGTGCTGAGTTGCCCAGAATCTCTCTATTGCTGAGCAAGTGGTCTGCAGATTAAAGTGGGTGGAGAGACTCTCCCCCTTTTTTTTTTCTTATTTCTTCTTTTACTTCTTTTTCCTTTTTTCCCTCTTTTTCTCTTTTTTCTTCTGCTTTTTTTTCTTTCTAGGTGATCTAATACATTGAAGCAATCGAGTGACAGCCAGAATGAGGAAACAAAGAAACAGGTCCCAAGTAAAAGATCAGAAGAAATGGAACTAAATAAAACAGAGGTATCCAACCTTTGAGAGACTGAGTTGAGAACACTGATGAAACGAATGTTTAAGGAACTTAGTGGGGACATAAAGAAGGATACAGAAATCATAAGAAACAACTGGGAAGAACTAAAGAATACAATAACTGAAATGAAGAACACACTCAAAGGAATCACCAGTAGATTAGATGAAGCAGAGGATTGAATCAGTGATTTAGAAGACAAAATCGAGCTTTGTGCAGTCGCACTATCGTAGCCAATGAGGTTTATCCGAGGCGTGATTATTGCTAAGAGAAGACAAAATCGCAGAAATCACCCAGTTGGAACAACAAAAAGAAAAAAAGAATAAAAAACAAGGAAAATAGTTTAAGAGACCTGTGGGACAACATCAAGTGCAACAACATTCACATCATAGGAATACCAGAAGGAGAAGTAGGAAGGGATGCAGAATGTATTTGAAGAAATAATGACTGAGAACGTCCCTACCCTGATGAAGGAAATCAACATACAAGCCCAGGAAGTGCAGAGAGTTCCAAACAAGCTGAACCCAAACAGGTCCACACCAAGACACATCAAAGTAAAAATGGCAAAGGTTAAAGATAAAGAGAGAATCCTAATAGCAGCAAGAGAAAGACAGCAGGTTACATGTTAGGACATAAAACCAGACTCAATAAATTTAAGAAGATTGGAATTGTATTAAGCATCTTCTCTGACCACAATGCTATAAAACTAGAAATCAATTATAAAAAGTAATCTGGAAAGCACACAAATACATGGAGGCTGAATAACATTCTACTAAATAGCGAGTGAGTCAAAACTGAGATCAAGGAAGAAATCAAAATCTATCTCAAGAAAACGACAATGAAAACACAACAACTCAAAATCTCAGGGATGCAGCGAAAGCAGTCCTAAGAGGAAAGTTCATAGCAATGAAGGCCTATCTAAAGAAAGAAGAACAATCTCATACAAACAGACTATCTTTACACCTAAGGGAAATGGAGAAAGAACAGCAAAACAAGCCCAAAGGGAGAACAAGGAAGGAAATAATAAAGACCAGAGCAGAAATATATGAAATAGAGACCAGGAAAACAATACAAAAGATCAATGAAACCAAGAGCTGGTTTTTTTAAAAGATAAACAAAATTGACAAACCCTTAGCCAGGCTCACCAAGAAAAAGAGAGAGATGAGCGAAATTAATAAAATCAGAAATGAAAGAGGAGAAGTGACAACAGATGCCACAGAAATACAGGAAATTGTAAGAAAATAATACGAGCAGCTATATGCCAACAAATTTGACAATCTGGACGAAATGGATAAATTTCTAGAAGCATACAATCTACTAAGTCTGAACCAAGAAGAAACAGATACTCTGAACAGACTGATTACTACCAAAGAAATTGA
>NW_017731631.1:1571069-1575345 GCF_001890085.2 Hipposideros armiger
TAAAATTAAAAAGCAGTAAATGTTTATCTAGAACATGGAAAAAAGATTTATCTGGTACAGTATGGACAGTAGATTTAAGGGGGCAGCAATGAAAGTGGGGATAATATTTAGTAATATGCTATTACTATAGTCTACATGAGACACAATAGTAGTTTGGATTTGAGTTGTGGCAATGGAGGTGAAGAGATTTGGAGTTTATTTTGAGGTCAAATTACTGGTGTTGGGCTAGCTACCTAAACTCTCAAACCTCATTTCCATATTTATAGCCATTGGGATAATAGTACCTACCTGATACCATTGTTGTGTGATTAAATGAGTATGAGATTACAGCTCTCATATAAGTGTGTGCTCAGTTGATAAATGGTATCTGCTATTAATATTTTTAAAATTATTTTGCAGTGCTTTTGCACTGCAGTGGGTTTTTATATGGTTTAGTTCCCAATTTGTTGTTTGTTCTTGGGGCAGTACCCTCACTGGGTTTCAGTTCTGTCTGTCATTTGTATGCCAGCAGAACCAATACCAGCCTTGCCCACCTCACAGGAATGCACAAAAAATAAATAGAAATAATAGCTGAAATTCTCATTTAAAGTTACAAAAGCTACTATAAGAGTGTCAGTGACTAAGCAGTATTGGTACTTGACACTAAATAACCTTTTATTAAAACTTATTTGTTTCAGGTGTACAAAATAGCATAATCATTAGACATTCGCACACCTCACGAAGTGATAATGCCCACAAGTCTACTACAGATCTCACACTGTGCATTGCTATTACAATACCATTGACATATTTCCTATGTAGCACAGTGGTTCAGCATTTATATAACTTATGAGGTGATCCCCCTAATAAGCCTAGTACCCATCTGACACCATACATATTTTTCACAAATTATTGACTATATTCCTCACACTGTATTTAACATCCCTGGTGACTATTTTGTGACTACCAATATGTACTTCCTAATCCCTTCACCTTTCTCCACTGCCTCCCATCCTTTCTCCCATCTAGTGACCATCAGTTTATTCTCTGTATCTATGATTCTATTTATGGTTTGTTTGTTGTTGTTGTTGTTTTCATTTATTCTGTTCTTTAGATTACACATATAAGTGAGATCATACGGTATTTGTCTTTCTCAGTCTGACTTATTTTACTTAGCACAATATCATCTAGGTCCATCCATGTTGTTGGAAATGGTAAGATTTCATTCATTTTAATGGCAGAGTAATACTCCACTTTATAAATGTACCACATTTTCTTTTTCCAATCATCTATTGATGGGCATATCTGTTACCATATCTTGGCTATTGTGAATAGCTCTGCAGTAAACATAGGATTTCATGTATTATTTTGAATTAGCGTTTGGGATTTTGTTGCATAAATACCCAGGAGTGGAATTCCTGGGTATTAAGGTAGTTGTATTTTTAACTTTTTGAGGAACCTCCATGCTGTTTTCCATAGTGGCTGCAACAATTTGCAAAACCACCAACAGTGCACAAGGGATCTCTTTTCTCCACATTCTCACCAACACTTGCCGTTTGTTGATTTATTGATGATTGCCATTCTGATAGGAGTGAGGTTGTATCTCATTGTGGTTTTTATTTGCATTTCTCTGGTAGTTAGTGACATTGAGCATCGTTTCCTCTATTTGTTGACCATCTATATGTCCTCTTTAGAGAAATGTCTCTTCATGTCCTCTGCCCATTTTTTAATTTGGCTTTTTTTCTTTGGTGTTAAGTTGTATGAGTTTTTGTTTTTTTTATAAATTTTGTTTATTAACCACTTATTAGATGTATCATTGGCAAATGTCTTCTCCCATTCAGTAGGATATCTTTTTGTTTTGTTTATTGTTTTCTGTGCTGTGTAAAAAACTTTTTATTTTGATGTAGTCCCATTTGCTTATTTCTCCTTTCCTTGCCCAAGGGGATATATCAGTAAAATTATTACTAAGTGTAATGTCTGTGAATATACGTCCTATATTTTCTTCTAGGATTTTTATGATTTTGGGATTTACATTTAAGTCCATTTTGAGTTTATTTTTGTATATGGCATAAGAAGGTGGTACAATTTCATTTTTTTTCATGTATCTGTCCAGCTTTCCCAGCACCATTTATTAAATAGACTGCCGTTACCCCAATAAATTCTTGCTTCCTTTGTCATAGATTAAATGACCATAGAGGCATGGATTTATTTCTGGCCTTGCTATATTGTTCCATTGATCTATGTGTTTGTTTTTATGCCAATATGATGCTGTTTTCATTACTATGGCCTTGTAATATAGTTTGATATCAGGTAGCATAATACCTTCTGCTTTGTTCTTATTTCTCAGAATTGCTGTGGCTACTCGGGATTTTTTATGGTTCCATTAATTTTAGGATTATTTGTTCTAGTTATGTGAAAAAGTCATTGGTAATTTGATAGGAATTGTGTTGAAATTATATTGCCTTAGGCAGTATGGACATTTTAACTATATTAATTCTTCCTATCCATGAGCATGGTATATGTTTCTGTTAATTAGTATCTTCTTCCATTTCTGTTTTCAATGTCTTATAATTTTTTCAGAACAGGTCTTCTACTTCCTTGGTTAAATTTATCCCTAAGTATTCTTTTGTATGGCATTGTAAATGGGATTGTTTATTTCATTTCTCTTTCTGATAGTTCATTATTGGTGTATAAAAATGCAACAGAAGGAGAAGGGGAAGGGATGAGACAATACAATTGGGTAATTGTAATTTGGCCGCAAGGATAGAAAAAGACAGTTCGAGGAATACAATCAATAATGTTGTAAGCATTTCTTAGGGGGCCAGATGGACCCATGACCTTTTGGAGAGTCCACTTCATAGTTGATGTAGAGGCCTGACGACCGCACTGTATTCCTGAAACTGATGTTGAATAATACTGTATGTCAACGATAATTATATATACATATATAACCTCGGGACATGGAGTAGAGTGCGGGAACGGATTCAATGGCATTGTAATAGATAAGCATGATATCGGGGGTGGGAGGGCAGTGGATGGGGGGAGGGGGTTGTTACTTTGTGAGGGTGAAAAGGGTAACTATTGCATTGTTCTGTACACCTGAAACTAACAATAAAAAAATTTAAAAAAAATGCAACAGATTTCAGAATATTGATTTTGTACCCTGCTCCTTTACTAAATTAATGTATGCATTCCAATATTTTTTGGTGGAATCTTTGGGGTTGTCTATATATAGCATCATGTCATCTGCAAAAAATGACAATTTTACCTCCTCCTTTTTATTTGGATCACTTTTATTTCACTTTATTGTCTGATTGCTGTGTCTAGAACTTCCAGTACTATGTTGAATAAAAGTGGTTAAAGTGGGCATCCTTAAGGGGGATGCTTTTAGCTTTTCCCCATTGAGTATGATGTTACCTGTGGATTTCTCATATATGGCCTTTATTATGTTGAGATATATTAAATCTATTCCCACTTTGCTGAGCGGTTTCATCATAAATTGATGCTGGATTGTGTCAAATGCTATTTCCGCATCTATTGTTATGATGACATAATTTTTATTTTTTACTTTGTTAGTGTGGTTTATCATGTTAATTGATTTGCAAATATTTAACCAACCTTGCATACCAGGAATAAATCCCACTTGATCATGATGTATGATATTTTTAATGTATTGCTGAATTCGGTTTGCTAATATTTTGTTGAGGATTTTTTCATCTATGTTCATTAAGGGTTTTCACCTATATTTTTTATTGTTTGTTTGTTTTTTGTAATGTCTTTATCTTGTTTTGGGATTAAGGTAATGTGGCCTTGTAAAATGAGTGTGGGAGCCTTCCCACTTCCTGGATGTTTTGAAATAGTTTGAGGAGACTAGAAGCTAAGTCTTTTTGGAATGTTTGGTAAAGTTCACCTGTGAAGCCATCTGATCCAAGACTTTCATTTGTTTGGAGCTTGTTGATTGTTGTTTCAATTTCTTTGGCAGTAATTGGTCTGTACAGATTTTCTGTTTCTTCTGGGTTCAGCCTTGAAAGATTGTATGCTTCTAGGAATTTATCCATTTCTTCCAGATTATCTACTTTGTTGGCATATAGTTGCTTGTATTATTTTATTAATTGTATTTTTATTTCTGTGGTTCTGCGGTCACTTCTCCTTTTTTTAGGATTTTGCTTATTTGAGTCCTCTTTTTTTCTTGATGAATCTGGTTAAAGGTTTGTGATTTTTTTGTTTTCAAAAAACCAGATCTTGGTTTCATTGATTTCATATATATATATATATATATATATATATATATATATAT
>NW_017731631.1:1575730-1626052 GCF_001890085.2 Hipposideros armiger
AGAGAGAGAGAGAGAGAGAGAGAGAGAGAGAGAGACAGAGAGAGAGAGAGACAGAGAGAGACAGAGAGAGAGAGAGTCACAGGACGTTCAGTATAGTGTGGGAGTGGAGTCAGGAAATTGTAATAGATATGCATGATATGAGGGGATGGAAATTGGGGCGGTGGATTTGGGGAAGGGGGTTATCACTTTGAGGGGTAAACAGTATAACTATTTCACTGTGTTGTCAAGGCATCTTTTGATTTCATTCGTGATCTCATTATTGACGCATTTATTATTTTGTAGCATGTTATACAGTCTCCATGTGTTTATGTGTTTTTCAGTTTCTTTTCTTGTAATTGATTTCTAGTTTCGTAGTACTGTGGTCAGAAAAGACACTTGGTATGATATCAATCTTCTTCAATTTATTGAGATTTGTGTTGTGGCCCAATATATTGGAAAATGTTCCATGTGCAGAATGTATATTCTGCTGCTTTGGGGTGAAATGCTCTAAGGATATCAATTAAGTCCTTCTGGCCTAATGTGTTATTTAAGGCCGCCATTTCTGTATTCATTTTCTGTCTGGAGGATCTGTTCATTGGTGTCAATGAGGTGTTAAAATCCCCTACTATGATTGTGTTACTGTTCATCTCTGTCTTTATATCTGTCAATATTTATTTTATGTGTTTAGGCTCTCTTATGTTGGGTGCACAGATGTTTACTAGGGTTATATCCTCTTGTTGGATTGATCCTTTTATTATTATGTAATGTCCTTCTTTGTCTTTTATTATAGTTTTCATTTTAAAGTATTTTTTGTTCAATATAAGTATTGATACTCCAGTTTTTTTCTCATTTTCATTTGCATGAGATATCTTTTTCTAACCCTTTACTTTGCTGTGTCTTTTGATTGGAGTATTTAATCCATTTACATTTAAAGTGATTATTGATGGGTACATAGTTATTGCTATTTTATTATTTGCATTTTTGATAGTCATTTGTTTCTTTGTTTACTCTTTTCTTCTAGGTAAAGAAGTCCTTTTAACATTTCTTGTAATACTGGCTTGGTACTAATGAATTCCTTTAATTTCCCCTTGCCTGGGAAGCTCTTCATCTCTCTTCAATTTAAAATGATAGCCTTGCTGGATAGAGTAGTCTTGGTTTTAGGCCCTTGTTTTTAACCATTTTCAAATTTTCTGCTTTTCTCTTTTGGACTGCAAAGCTTCTATTGAGAAATCAGCTGATAGTCTTATGGGAACTTCCTTGTAAGTAACTAGTTGTCTTTCTCTTGGTGCTTTTAGGATTCTCTCTTTGTTTTTAACCTTTGCCATTTATAATGATGGTGTGTCTTGGTGTGGACCTGTTAGGGTTCATCTTGTTTGGGACTCTCTGTTTTCTGGGCTTCTATGTCAATTGTCTTCACTAGGTTAGGGAATTTTTCAGTCAATATTTCTTCCAACACCTTCTTGATCCCTTGCTCCCTGTCTTCTTCTTTTGGTACTCCTATCATGCAAATGTTATGACACTTGATGTTGTCCTTGAGGCCCCTTAAACTATCTTCATTGTTTTGGATTTTTTTTTTCATTTTGCTGTTTCAATTGTGTGCTTTCTGCTACCTTGTATTCTAAATTGCTGATTCAATCCTCTGCTTCATGTAACATGTTGTTGAATCCTTCTAGTTTATTCTTTATTTCTGACTGGTTCTTTTTATTGTTTCTATGTCCTTCTTTTTGCTTACTATCTCTGTTAAAATTCTCACTAATTTTCTTAAGCATTCTTATAATGAATGTTTTAAACCCTGTGTATGGTATGTTGGTTGCCTTCATTTTATTTCTTTCTATTTCTGAAAGTTTCATTTGTTCATTTAATCTAAGACATGTTTCTTTGTTTTCTCATTCTGGCTGCCTCTTTGTGTTTGCTTCCTATGCCTTTCAGTCTTTGCTGGGTAGCCTTATGTAGTAGGTGTCTTGTGTGGTCCAGTGGTACAGTCAACATGATTACCTTGGCGTGTGTTCCAGAAATATCCCTTGAGTGTATTGTAGTTGAGCCTGGATTAATTTTGGCATACCAGTGGGTGGGATTGACTCCCAGACTGACTGATTATGTAGATTGGCTATACTCACAGTTTGGGAGCTGCTGTGTGGGGGCTTATCCCTCAGAAGGGGATTTGCCGCTATAGGCTCTTGTGCATGTTGTGACAACCCTTTGAGTGTGCTGTTTATTAAGCTAATTGGATAGTGTTCTGTTGTGGTCTGAATCCAGCCTCTGGGTGTGTTGTTTCTGGTGTCTCTTAGGAGGACCTCTCATGCTGGCCAACTTCAGCCTTTCCTGTGACAGGCTCAGGGCTGCATGGTAGGAGCTAAAAAGCTACATGAGGTTGGTTTCTTCCTGTGCTGGACCTATAGGCATGTGAGAGTGTCCTCGTTGTGAACTGAGGCTGGATGCCTCAGTATTGAGCCTGGGACAACTTAGGAAAGGCCAAGAGTTCCCTAGCTCTGTTGCTACCAACTGCCTGCCCATAAGGCTTAGCTGTTGAAAGACCTTCCTAGGTGTGCAGGCTAGGCTGGTTGAGCTTGTATTGAGAGTATACTAGGTGCTGTAGTACTAGCTGGCCTGGGTGGAGTCCTATAGAGACACAAGGCATGGCCAGTTGTTTTTAGGAAGTTAATGCAGATTCAGTTCTTGCACCAGTGCCTGTCCTGTGACCATTTTTCAAAACATCCTGAGAACACTGCAGTCAGCCACCACTCACCTCAGTCCCACAAGAGCTGCCCAAGAGAGGCTGCAGCATAAATTGTGGCTCCCCATCAGTGGATGGGCAGCCTTGGACCATCCACTGCTGTAAAAGGCTTCCACAGCTTGTGACTCTCAGTAATCTGCATCCTCATAACATATAACTCAATAAAATGGTAATGTTCCCCTCTGTCTGCCATTCACGCATGTTTCTCCATCAATCATCTAAAGTAGTCAGGGGCCCATGTTGACTTGAAACAGATTTTACATGGGACTTAATACAACTCTTAACTGAAAAACTAATTGATCTAGTGATTTAGTCACAGTCATTAAACAATTTCTAAAGCTGGGTGGAAAAGTGATGATTATTACTTTGAATCAGCAGTAAGATTTGTCATAGACAGATAAGAACTTCAAGTTTGATATAATTTTATATCACATTTGAAAGCTATTTTCTTTAATTTTGCAGCCTAGGCTGTGGTGGGGGTGGAAGGGTAAACTAGGCCTTTAAACAAAAACTGTTCTTAAAAGCTAATTAATGGTTGTCTGTTATTTTATGTTTGGTATATTTCATAATTAAAAACAAATCCATATAAACAAAAAATGTTTAGGTCCATTATCAGTCAGGAAGACATGCTTTTACTTCCCATTCAGCTTGAGTTTCTTGGCATTGAATACTTAGTATTGAGTTTAATGGTCTAAGTCACCCCCTTCAGCCTCTAAAACAGTCCCAAAACACCCTTTGTAATTTTAGTGATAGGTGGGGATTACTTTTCCTCTTGAACACATCTGATAATAGTGAATGCACCACTTTCCAAAGTAGTACATTCTACTTTTGGACATCTCTAATTATTAGAAATGTCTTTATTATATTGAGAGCAAATCTGCCTCTCAGCAACTTTCATGACCTATAGTTCCTTCTTTTTGTATGAAGCTCACAGAAAATATCTACCGCCTCTTCTAATGGTAGACCTTTAAACATCTGAAGATATATGTCCCACCTGACTGTGCCTTCTCTTCTTCAGGCTAATAACCCTTAGCACTTCAGATGTCTGTCGTAGATTCCAGGCCTTCACCACTCTGGCCATCTTCCTTTTGACATGGTTCAGTTTGTTTAATGTCACTTTTAGAGTCTGATGTCTGGGACTGAGCACCACACTGTAAGTGAACTTACGCACCTCACTGCCCAATTTATACTAAACATTATATATTTATCAGTGCTGCTTAAGATGGCATTGAATTTTTTTATACAAGTCCACTGCAGAATTTTATGGAGTCTACTCCTACTTTGAGATCTTGAATTTATATCCTAGTTATCTTGTTAAGGAACTTCTGTCAAGCCAGGCTTCCTCCAACTTGGATATATGCTATTGACATTTATTGTGCCTAAATACCTTTATTGGTAACTTTCATCCTTTTAAAATATCCTCATGATTTTGACCTAATCTCTGAAAACCTGTTTGGTTAACAAGCTAGTTAGTTGTCAGTCCCAGTTATGTGTTATCTACAAATTTGATCATCCTGCCTTGGGTAACATTATCTGAGTTATTGACAAAAACGTTGAAGACAACAGTCAAAGACAGAATCATTTGGCAGGGCATTGACTAATTTACCCTTACACTTTCCAGGATGACAACAATTAGGTAATAAATACTCTGGCTAGAGCTCTTCAGTTGGCTCCAAATGCATCTTTAACATACTCACAGTTTAGGCAATACAAATCATTCTTCATACTGACCTTGGTTCTTCAGACATGTTCACAGGTCTAGATTTCAGGGAAATAAATAACTGGAATGATTTTCTTATTTCCTCATCTCTGACCATGTACCTTTACTATTTATTGTTGAGTTTTATGGGGAGGAAGTGAGAAGGAAGAAGATGCTGAAAGAAGACAGAATAGTGCCTTCTGGTAAAGAATGAACCACAAGAAGAATTGAGAAACTACTCCTTTCTACCCTTTTACTCAACCAGTATGTCATTACCTAAGGTTGAAAAGCTGATTCATTGCCCTTTGTTGTCAGGAAGCAAATGGCCTACCCATTTTACAAGTAGAATAATTGATGTCTGATGAGCTCCTTGGATCCACGGTCCTCATCTTTCCTACCTGATAGTAGACTTCAAAGCAATTGTAAAAAGCCTTATAAAATTTTCCAAATGCAACCCTGATGGGAAGCAACTCTGAAAAAGTCATCTTCACAATACCCAGACTTGGTGATTGTACAAAACAGCTCACCTTATTGCTGTATTAAAACTATACTATACCGGGCTAGCCGAGTGGCTCAGTTGGTTAAGAGTTTGCTTAAGAGCACGAGCTCTGAGCAACAGGGTCGCTGGTTTGAATCCCACATGGTCCAGTGAGCTGCGCCCGAGCTGACCTGCTGCTGAGCTGCCAACAGGTGGCAGGATGGCTCAGCTGGTGAGAGCACATGCTCCTAATGACAAGCTGGCCTGTTCGATGGTGGGCTATGCCCACCCGCGGCTGGGACTTAACTCGGGACCTTGAGCTGAGCTGCCGCCCAGATGGCTCAGTGGATAGAGCATGCACTCTTAACAGCTAAGGATGCTGGTTCAACTCCCACATAACATATATATTACACCAGTTCCCTCAAATATATGTTTCAAAAATCCTGAAGAGCAAATGACTCATTTTTCCTCTAGGAGAAAAGGCAAGTTTAAATTAAAGGCAGTTTTTCTAACTTTAATGTAACTGGTTGGATTTTTTAAAGTAATGCCCCACTCTTGGTTTGGGAGAGCATTCTGGTTTGGTGCAGAACTTTGTGCCAAGAAGTCTAGTCACAGTTGTTCATCTTGTCAAGCACAGAGCTTACATTTAGGCAAACCTCAGTGGTCTTTGCAGGATGTTGCAGGGTCCAGTGACTCTCTATGTTAAAGGTATTTTTATTGGGAATGAATGACAGGTGCATTCAATTTGAGAACAAAACCCTCTGCAACCAGCTACCATAAATCCCCCCATACTCCTTTGTACTAAAACATAAAGACATCATTTGAAAGAAAGGAATTTCAGATCTCAGGGCTAATTTAGAAAAAACCCCAGCATTTTAACAAGGGCACTTACAAAAGATAGGCACTCACTTTAAATGTGTTTCCCATGTCTAGTGACTGTCTAGCCCTCTGTTGTCTGATCTGGTAGCCACTAGCCACATGTGGCTATTTTAATTAAAATTATTTGAAATTAAATAAAATTAAAAATTCTGTTCCTCCATTACACTATCCACATTTCAAGTGCTCCATAACCACATGTATTGGACAGTGCAACATGGTAAATTTTCCATCATCACAGACAGTGCTGGTTTAGTAGGTCCTATTAAAGTTGCCTCTTGTGCCTACCCACCAAAATGTTTTAGATTCTAATTCAACCAGCATTTATTCAGTATGTATTCTATTCTAGGCATCATACTAACAACTTTCATACTTTTACTTGGTGGGGGAAGGCATTGTTTAATGGTTAATGGAAACTGCCAATGGGTAGGCAGAGTAGCTAGTTGCCTTGTAGTGTGGTTTGAAAGCCCTTATAAAGCCTTACTGCCTTCAACTGTCTTCACTATTGACTACTGCAAGGCTACCCACCTCTGCAGCCTAGGATGGTGAAAGCCCCTGTTAAATGACGAATGTGGCCTTGAAGGGGAACATTTAGTCGGTATTACTTATGATTACTTCAGTATGGATTGGTTTATGAGATTAATTCTAACTGAGAATCAGTCACTGAGAGAGCAGGACACAGGTCAGGTAAATTTTGAGGTCTGGTAGTAGGAATCAGGAAAGAACTGAGTCTTTCAGTTATCTCCTATGAGAGGGCCTCTCTATTTGGGGACAGCACAGAATGGGGGCATTTTTCCATTTGAAAGCAGTACTGGATGCTATTAGGGCAGAGACAAAGGGGAGGGGTAAAGTTGCTAACAACAAACCCTGTGAACACTGCTATTTGTCAAAGGTAGGTTCTAATATTCACTGTTTTGATCAGACACAAATGTGCAAACAGCCTCTAATTTAAGTGTGTCAATTCAGTAGATAAATTTTATTGAACACTTATTAAACAGCACCTAGTACTGTGCCAGATGTTGGAGATATAGAGTTCTACACTTAAGTTCCCTTTCATATGACCTCATACTAGCTGACTCAGTGACAGCAATAACTCACCCTTCCTCCCCACTTTTCTCTTCTTCCTGTGTATTACCTGGGACCCACTTTCACCACCTTTATCCCAGTCCCCATTTTTTTAACCTCACTTCTGACTTGTTCCAGTCTAGAATCTATGACTGATAAGGGAGAAAGGGAAGGATAAAGGAAAACTAATCCTCCTTCTTTTCCCCTACAGTAGTGTTTTGCAAATTGCAGGACGCAGCTCACTAGTGAGTTATGAAATCAATGTAGTAGTCATGACATAGCTCTTAAAAATAAATGAAATAAAATAGAAATATGCCAACATATATCCATGTAGTAAGTAAATATTGTTTCATGAAACTTTTGCTTTGGTTTTCAAATATATTCATGTATGTCACAAGTCATTAAATAAAATATATTTCTTTATCATCTTACACCATTGCAGCTCCAAGCCCTGTCCCAAACCTAGCACTGGTTTGATCTACATTTGTATCCTCACTGTTTATCTCCTCATGAAGAAGTTCCATCTAACTCCTTCTCCTATTTTCCCAATCTATCCCTTCTCCCTAGACCCTACTAGCCTCCAGCTGAACTCACCCTACCCAAATTCAGCTGGTGTCCCATTGAAGTGTTACCTGGAGATGGGATCTGGAGGAATCTTTGTTCCCACTATCTCAGATGGGAGCGATTAGTAAACATGTGCTACTGAACTTTCAAGTTGGGACTGCGAATGCATCTTCCCACCAAAACATGAACATGCCATGAGGTCAGGTTCAGTGCTGTACAGTCTTTCAGTTCCAGCCTAGAGTCTTTGTACTTCAATGGACAGCTCTGGTACCCAGGCCACCTGTATGCTGGCCAGGTTACATGTCTTATTTTAGAACTTAATCCATTTGCACCCTGAGAAGAGAAACCATTGATGCAGAGTGGCATTCAAGTGGTTCCCTACTTTAATGTCTTGCAGCAAAACAGAACAGCTGAGTCCTCTTCCACAGACCCTGCAGACAATCCTTCAGTGGTTTGAAAGTAAGTCTATCTCCCAAAGTGCCCAACTTGTTCCACAGGGAAGAATCTGACTAAAAATAAGTAGAAATAGCTAGAAATAATCAAACACAAGTAACTCGTAGAATGCAGTTTGAGCTGAAGACAAAGTAGCCCCCTTCAGCGCTTTGCTGCTTAGAGATGTATTAGACTTATAACTTCTGTATGCTGTCAATGACTACATCCGACCACGTTAGAGTTGTCCCTTTGTTTCAATTCTTTTTGTGCAGTGACATGCAAAATTAAAGGTTTCATATTTTCAAATAGCAATGCCATTGCCTGAGAGAAGCTGCATATTTAGTCATAAAAAACACTCCAGTAAATCCTCAGAGGGTGGCCAAGGACATGTGAGTAAGATAACTGAGCACACTCTCTATCTTATTTAGGTATTGGGACCAAGTGACTGGGCCCTCAGCTCCCTATTGTCTATCAGGTATACTCTAAAACATTCAGCCTGAAATTCACATGAAAAAATATGATGCACAGAACTGCACATATAGATGCTCAGTAAATAGTGCATATTTGTTTTCTGCTCCATGGTCCTCTATTATTAGGGCTTATGCTCTATCCAAAAGTGTCTTCTACAGTTCTCCAGTAGTAATTTTCTGCCTTAGCCTAGTTGGTCTTTCTATGCCATAAATACATCTTACTCATTCCTACTGCTAAGCATTTGTTCATACTATGACCCCATCCTGGAATTAGAAATGCCCTCATTTCTCAAATTTCTACCATTCCAATTCGTGCCCACCATTCAAAATCTGGCTGAAACTGCCTCCTGCCTAGATCTTTTGGTGCCCATTTCATCCTGCAAGAGACCTATCCTTTCTCTGAGTGCCAGCAACATTTGGGTTTAGTCCCCATTTTGGCACTCTGTCGTATCATACCTCAAACAAGCAACAGACTGCTTGCCTCGCAAATGTGAATATGAACATGTACCTATGTCCAAGAAGCTTTTGGAGAGCCAGGAAACACATAACATATGTTCATTTAGTTTTGTATCAAGCTCAGTACTTACAGTTCACACTGTAAGCACTTAATGAACTGATGACATAAATTGGTACCAGAAAGCAGAATTCTCTAGTTACATTTCCTAAGTTGTTGCTGACTCAATCTGTGACCTTTACCTTTTTGTGCGCTCTCACTCCTTTCCACCATACTGGTAATGACAGTCTTTATATACCCTAAACAGATGTTTGGTGGATTAACCATAATAAGCATAAAACATGTAAAAACATGAAGATCTGTAGAAATCTTATAATAATAACCCTAAAATAATAATTAATAATAAAAATATAATAATAATAATAATAATTGGAGCACTTAGTTAAATGCTCCAGAAATCATATAGAAAATGCCTTCTTTGGGGGGAGGAAAACAGCCAACTCTACCAGCGATTAGTCAATTATGAGTATTTAATTCTCCTGCTTGTAATTTTTGTTTGTGTGCACAGTTGGGGCCTAGTTGCCCCTTTCATCCTTTAAATGAAACCCCTGACGAAGTTGGTTACAGATCAATCTTTACGTGGCCTAGGCTCCTCAAAGCAATGCTACAGACCCAGTGACTCTACGACTATGTTTTGTTACCCTTCACCCTTGAAGGAACTTTGGCCAGTGTTCTTTCTTTTGTTGGTTTTCATCTGTCCCTAAGGAGTCTCAGCTCCAGAGCAGTGTGTGTGGTACTGAGCATAAGTGTCGGCCAGGCAGCAGTGGCATTTGAGGGCACACCAAGTACAGAGTCTTTTGATAGGTGCTTGTGAGAGACAGGGGAAACAAAACATACAGAGGGTGCCAAAATATATATACACATTTTAAGACAGGAAAAAACTATTAAAATTCTAATACACAATATATTCCAATAACAAAAGATGAATACAAGTCATGTTTGACTTTTGCAATTACAAGAGGTGCTTAGAGTGGTTACCATCAGCACCCAGACACTTCTGATTATGGAGAACTATGGCTTGAGCAACGTTGACCATAGTGTCCACTTGTATACATTTTTTGGCACCCCCAGTGTATCCTCTTTAACTGAAAGTGAAAGGGTCTTTGGTCTGTAAAAGGCTTGAGAAAAATAGAAGAGGCCATTAAAAAAATGGAACAGTCTATTTCCCTGGAAAGCAGATGCACTTAGTTTATTCAGGAAGGCTTCCATGTATTCCTGGTTGGAGGCAGAGAGATGATGTCCAGATAGCTCTGCCTTCACTAAGAGCCTCCAACTATAAGACATTTTAAAGCAAGTATTCTTTGGGACTCATTCTGTGTCCCTATTTTTGTCCTTATTTATCTGACCACATGCATTATTCTACACAATGAATTTCTATAAAGTGTTCTGAGATTTCTAACTTAAATTCTTTTATGCATCATTAAGAATTTTTCTGAGTAGAGCACATGAATATATTTGATAAAAAGATAATTGAATGATATCACAATTTCCCTTCTCTTTCATCTACCCAACTAATACAGAAAAGTATTATCAATGTGCTATTACTCATTAAACAAATATTTATGTGTCTGGCCATCAAAATTAGAAATCAGGTAGAAGATGATTATTTATTTATTTATTTATTTATTTATTTATTTATTTATTTACTGTGCTTCATGTTCATCCATTATCAGGCATCGATTTTCTCTCTTCTCTGGAGGTTGGGTTGCTGTATGCTTATGTATTGTGAGGTTTTTAATGTGTTTTTTCTCTGAAGATTTAAGAATGAACAGTTTAAAAGGATTACAGGGAATATACTTTAAAAGACATTTTAAGTACCACAAAACATTCCTTCTCATGAGTACTGCTTTTGCTTTCAAAGGTTTGTGAATTCCTCTTTGGGGCAGGTTCACCTACTTTCTGGTCCTGCCCTACCCTATCTCTTCCTTCCCTCCTCTGGGTCCACCCTAAAGCCAAACAGCCTCTGCTTTTGTGGAACTGTGTAGCTAGTTGGTGACCCCCAGCTTTTAGAAGCAGAAGTGTGTGACTGTTCTTGAATCTGCTACATAATGAGTAGATATTATTTGGAACTGCGTTATTTTCCCACATTGTTCAGATTTTTCTACTTTGACTTTTTTCCTCTTTTTTAATTGTTCAGATTTCTGATTATGTAGTTACCACATACCACAGGGTGCCAATTTAATTTTATTGGCCTATTTAAAGGGAAAATAAACCTTTGCTTTTATAGAGAGAAGAAAAAGGACTGATTATCCTGGCCCTCAATGCATAGTTGAGTGTTTACAATCCAATTATGCGTCTTTAGAAGAGATTTTGCCATTTGCACCCTCTTACCTCCTTTCCTGGTATATAGTTGCTATGGCATAACATATTTGCCAGTAAATACCTTACCTCTTAATAAACAGTTATTATTTTATTAACTGCCATTGCCTTATTTGTGCTCTAAGATCTTAGGAGTGGGCCAAACACTAAGGCAAATATTCCACTCCCTTGAATTAAAGGGTTTTCTGTTTCCAATATGTTGCCACAATCTATGTAATGATAAGATACATGTTGTAATTGGATTGTCACCCAATCAGTTTCAGGGAGCCAGGATGCCAGCGCCTGCTGCCTGCTTGGGATGTAATTTCCTTTAAGAAGCTCACCCTGTATTAGCCCATCCTGCAGATAGTTGTTGCTTCTACATATCACTTTGCCACCTTAGTTGTAATAATATTATCAGTATTCCACAGTCAGAAACATTTGTAGATTGGATTCCAGGTGAGAAAGTACAGGCATATTTCATTTTATTGCACTTCACTTCATTGCACTTCATAGATGTTGTGTCTTTTACAAATTGAAGGCAAGACCCTCCATCAGCAAAAACATTATGACTTGCTTTGTTGCAATACTCTTTATTGCAGTTGTCTGGAAATTAACCCACAATATCTCCAAGGTATGCCTATATAAATCCTTTTGGGTAAAATACTTGGAGAGTACCATGAGGACCAAGAAGAAGGTGACGTGGCAATGACTCGATTGCTCTTCATGTATGGAAGTGATGGACTCAGATAATAAGGGAAGTTGGAAGCTGGTAATTCCTTACTCTTCTGAGGACAAAGTCACAGGCCACTTTGTAAGGGGGCCAGTTGGACTTCCACCACTGGACAGACCTCTGGAACCTAAATGGTAACACCTGTGAGGGTGATTGCTAATAAGACAGAGAGCCTGGGATAGCAAAATATTTTTCATCTACAAGAATAGCATTATTTTTCTGGGGCCCCACGGTGTTAGTCATGAAAATGGAAGGAAGCAAGAAGAAAATGAGTGGCATATTTTTGGCTATAAAACAGGGGCTGTTATTTTCTTAAGTTTAGTGTATTCTTTCCTTTCAAGAAAGGAAAACATAAAAAAGGTTAAGTATGTAGGAATTATTTATAAGAGTACTTCTAACTCTTATCAACAAGGTAACAGCTTTATATAACTAATACTTCTCAAATACTTACTATTCAAGGCTTCAACGTCTGATCATCAATTTCTCTGGCAGAAGACATCTGCTCATTCTTTCATTTCTAGATCTTAAGCACAAAAGGACTTAGGGATAAAGGCAAAAAAATAGTAGAAATGGCTCTTCAAGAGGTACGAAATCATTGAATTCTGCATATTTGGTAAATGCAGGCAGATTCCTTAGTAACTGAAGGTCCAGCAAATTCTCAAGTTATCAGACCCATTTGCAGGACTTTGGCAAGGGGAGGTAGGCCATTATGGATATGATAGTTGGAGATCTGGGGGTACCTGTGTGTTAGTCATGAAGGATTGCAAGCTAGAAGAGACCTGGGAGATAAACAGGAAACTGAGGCTCAGAAAAGACAAGCTATTTTCCAAGTGATTCTCCATTTCACAAGTTAAAAAAAATTGAAGCTCAGTGAAGTAACATACCTTGACCAACATCACACAGTAGCAAATATCAGAGCTAATGTGAACCTGGAACTATCTGAAATGCCCTAATGATAACTAAGCAGGGTCTGTGATGTCTGGAAGGCTATTTAGTTAGGGGGGTGTCCCTAAGCTTAAGCATTATGTCTGGAAGATTATAAAACTTGGTAAGCCTGGGAATGGCAGTGAAGTTGAGCAGTTAGAAGCACACTGTGGTTTCCAGATAAGAAATTATAAGGATTAAATGGTGAGAACTAAAGGATAGAAACCTTAGAGGCAGTGAGTTTAATGAATAAGGAGAATCTAGAAAGAAGACTGCTTTGGTTGTACTCAAACTCCACAAAGTATTTACCGAGCACTTGCGCTGTGCCAATCACCATTCCTGAAGCTGGGGATATGGCAGCGAGCAAGGCGGACACAAATCCCTGCGCTTATGGAGCTTATATTTCTGTGGGGGGATTTATTATTGGGGTGACCTTGGCCAAATTGTTCAGCTTCTCAGAGGCTTACCTTGTTTCGCTACAAAATGGCAAGAATGGAGCCCAGGTCAAAGGGCTGCTGTGAGGGTTAAATGATATGATGCGTATAAAACGTGTAGTGCCTGAAATAGTAGCTTTTATTATGATCATGCTGCAAGTGACTGATCACAGTTTAATGTTAGCAGTTAACTTTAATTTGAGGTGAAATTGGGTTGTGGGGGGTGCTGGGCTATAGGCATATTGAAGGTGACAAGGCAGAAACAGGGACCTCTGAGAGCATCACAATTGTTCTATCACATCTGGGATGCAGGACTCCAAGCCCTTTATGCAGTTAGCACCTGCTGCATAGTTTTAGTTGCTTGCCTTTGTGGACAGGGCACTTCTAGTCTGAGCTGGAAGGGGTTAAGGCCTAGTCTCCATCTGCTGACATATTGATATGCATATCCTTTTCTGTATACCTATGTGGAAATGTCACCATTTTTTATTTCTACTTCAAACTGTGGACTTGTTTTCTGAGAGCACCACTAAAAATCTGCTTTTTAAATATAGGTCTATTTTAAGGTGTCATGCAAAAGAATAAGCATGTGACCTTTTCTGAAGCTTGAAACACTGATTATCTGCCTTGGTGTATGGCATTGATAAGTAAAAATAACTGTTATTTAATAGGTCCAGATGGCTATGACAACTTTTTTTCCAGTACACTATACTTCTGAAGAAATAAAGTATACTAGAGATCATGCTGCTTTATAAAAGAGCAGTACGTCTGGACACAGTGTGGCAGCATGGGGAAGTTGGGATAGCTTTGGGATGACTGCACTTTTCCATATGCTATGTAGAATGTTCCCTCCCCTTGTATCTCCACCTCCAATCACATAGACAATTTTTACCCACCTAGTGGACTCGCCCTTATCTTCTTTTTTTTTTTAGGTTTGTTTTTTTCTTATTAATTTCAGGTGTACAAAACAACATAATAATTAGACATTTGTACCCCTCATAAAGTGATAACTCCCCTCCCAGTCTACTACCCCTCTGACGTCATATATAACTGTTACTATTCCATTGACAATATTCCCTATGCTATACTTTATATCCTGTGAATATATACAAAGGGTGCCAAAAAAATACACATTTTAAGAAAGGAAAAAACTATTAAAATTGTAATACTCAATTATATACCAATAACAAAAAATGAATACAAGTCCCATTTGACTTCTGCAATTAGAAGAGGTGCTCAAAGTGGTTACCATCAGCATCCAGACACTGCTGATTACAGTGAACTACTGCTTGAGCAATGTTGATCAGTGTCCACTTGTATCACTGAGCATTCCATTTCAATTTCTTCACACAGTACCATGCATCTCAAAGTTATCATGAATTCATGCAAATGTTAGGCATGTTAGATGCTCTGTTGCATACCCACTCCTCCATTGTTGATGTACTTTCACAATGTTCTTGAATTTCAAATACTACTTCAAAATGGACTTGCACTTCTTGAACAATAACTGTATATCCACCATTTTCTTTGACTGTCCTGCCTGTCACATGGTGAGACTAGCATTCACTTGATTAATGCCATCTTTTGAGCGAACATCATACTACACATTGCTATCATAATTCAATTCAACTTTGAAAAGTAATACATAGATAACGTCTCTTAAAATGTGTATAGGGCCGGCCGAGTGGCGCGATGGTTAAGAACTCGCTTGGGATGCCAGAGGGCCCCGGTTCGGATCCCACATATGAGGGCCAGTGACACTGCCCTCTACAGCTAAGATGCTGAACAACAGCTCAACCTGGAGCTGGGCTGCCGTGAGTCGCTGGCGACGGCATAGGCTGCAGTCCCTGTAGCAGTGGGTTGCCATGGGCTACCGTATGTAGCCAGCAGCCAGCGTGAGCGGCCAGCAGCCGCAGTGAGCGGCCGTCCAGAAGCCGGCGACTGATCTGCCTCGCCCGGGAAGAGCGCAATGATGGTGCCAACTTGGGCCAGTGAAGCAGTGTCCTCCACAACTAGATTGAAGAACAAAACGACAGCAACTTGTCTGTTCCCCTTCCCCTAATTCCCCAGTACTGTTCCCATCCCCCCAATTACCCAATAAAAATCTTTAAAAAAAAATGTGTATACAGGTGCCGGTCCTCCGGGCTGAGCAAGCCTGTCTTGGATGCCTAGTGGTGCCTGCCTGCCGCTCCCGGAACCGTGATGGAGATGCCTACATAGAAGAGCAACAGCAGCTGGACCATATGTTTCATTACTGAACTGGTTCCTCAGGTATCCTGACTCCGGCAACTGCTATGGGAAATTGGATGACTATTACAGATACAGGTCTGTCTACAGAAAGCAAAAATATATCTCAACATACCTCAGGCACAAAGATGTCTCCATCAAGTTTATACTCACAGCAAGTGCTATGTTCATCAAAACCTTTATAAAAAATGTGCACAGATTTTTCAGTGCCTTCTGCACAGAGGAGACTATTGAACAAAGTATTTCATATCTTGATCAGGAATTGACTACTTTCAGTTTTCCTTCATTATATGAAGAGTCCAAAGGTAAAGAGACAAAGAGAGAATTAAATATAGTTGCTGTTTTAAATTGTATGAATGAGCTACTTGTACTTCAGCGGAAGAACCTTCTAGCTCAGGAAAATGTGGAAACACAAAATCTGAAACTGGGAAGTGATATGGACTATCTGCAGAACTGCTATGCAAAACTTAAGGAACAGCTGGAAACCTCCAGGAGAGAAATGATTGAGCTTCAGGAAAGAGACAGACAGTTACAATGCAAGAACAGGAATTTGCATCAGTTACTGAAAAATGAGAAAGATGAGGTACAAAAAATTACAAAATATCATTGCAAATCGAGCTACTCAATATAATTATGATATGAAGAGAAAAGAGCATGAATATAATAAACTAAAGGAACATCTACATCAACTTGTTATGAATAAGAAGGATAAAAAAAAATTACCCATGGAAGTTTTAAATTATGTGGGGAGATCTGATGGAAAGAGAGGCTCTTGGAGGACTGGTAAAAGTGAAGCCTGGAATGAAGATGAAATGTATAAAATTCTCTTGAATGATTGTGAATATCATCAGAAACAAATCCTAATGGAAAATGCTGAACTTAAGAAGGTTCTTCAGCCAATGAAAAAGGAAATGATTTCTTTTCTTTCTCCCCAAAAGCAGAAACCTAGAGGAAGAGCAGATGATAGTACAGGAACTGTTATCTCTGATGTTGAAGAAGATGCCGGGGAACTGAACAGAGAGTATGTGGGACCTTTCCTGTGAAACTGTGAGAGAGCAGCTTACAAACAGCATCAGAAAACAGTGGGGAATTTTGAAAAGTCATGTAGAAAAACTTGATAACCAAGTTTCAAAGGTACACCTAGAAGGTGTTAATGACGAAGATGTAATCTCACAACGAGACCATGAACAGGAAACTGAAAAACTTGGGTTAGAAATTCAGCAGTGTAAAGAAATGATTAAAACTCAGCAGCAACTTTTACAGCAGCAGCTCGCTACTGCATGTGATGACGATACCACATCTCTGATACGGGACTGTTATTTGTTGGAAGAAAAGGAACGGCTCAAAGAAGAGTGGTCCCTGTTTAAAGAGCAAAAAAAGAATTTTGAGAAACAAAGATGAAGAATCCCAATCTCCTGGGATTGGAGAGAAAGGCATTTGAAGAAGAATGAGTCAGTTGGTAAAGCAGCAGTTTTTAAATATGACTACCTTTGACCACTAGAACTCAGAAAATGTGAGACTTTTCAGTGCCTTCTCAGGAAATTCTGATCAGGACAATCTTACAGTGCACTCAAGGCCACGACAAAAGAAACCCCATGGCGTGTCTAATGGGTCTCCGGTTTGCACCTCTAAACTTAACGAAATCTCTCCCTGCTTCTCCTACTTCAGACTTTTGCCAGCCACGTTGCTGTGTATCTGAACATAGTTCAATCAATGTGCTGAATATAACTCCTGAAGAGACTAAACCAAATCAGGTTGGAAGAGAAGGCACAAATCAGAAATGGAGCGTGACACCGAGAGCTGGGTCACAGGAAGGTTGCTATAGTGGCTGTTCCTTGTCCTACACCAGTTTTCATGTAGAAAAGGATGACTTACCTTAGACATGTGGACTAGAATGTTTTTTTATTAACATGTTCATCAAATTTCACATCTCGATTGAAACAGGGTGTGTCATAAAGTTAATCATCTCTAATAATTTAAGATGGTCTGAGTTGTTCGGACTTCCTGTTCCACCCCCAAAGAGTTAAAATGTTAAATCTATTTAAAAGGATATAAAAGCTTTGGGTATGTATTTTTAGTAACAGAAGCATCTGGTTCTGTGAATAAAGGAATGTATAGATGTTTGGATGGAAACAAAAGCGCTAGAATGAGTTTCCTCTTATAGGTATTAAAAATAGCACTTTTAGGGAACTGATTATTGTAAATATTTTAATTTTGTCCCATATATAGTTGGCATTGAAAGTTTAGCCTTTACTTGAATGTATACTGTAGATTTTTAACAAAGCAAGTTCTATATTTATTATGTTTACTGTGATTTGAAATTTCCTCTTTCATGTTTTAAATAAAGTGAAATTTATGTATGTTTTGTATATAGATATACATGATTATGTTAAGAGGCTTTAAGATTTAAACATTTTACATATGCATAATTATAGTATTTCATGCCAATACAATTTTTATTAGTGGTATTCTGTTTACAGATGTATTAGAGCCATTGCCACATTATGTTTAAGAACTTTTTAAATCTATCGGAGCAATAAATACTCAAGAACTATTCCATGAAAAAAAATGTGTATACATTGTTTTGGCACCTCGTGTGTGTATGAGTGTGTGTGTGTGTGTGTGTGTGTGTCCACATGTATATTTATGTATTTATCTATTTATTTAATTATAGTTGACATTCAATATTATTCTACATTATCATCAGGTGTCCAGCACAGTAGTCAGGCATCTACACAATCAATGAAGTGTTCCCCCTGATAAGTCCAGTACCCATCTGGCATCCTACATAATTAGAAAGTACAAACTAATAGTCACAAAATAGTCTCAGGGATGTGAAATACAGTATAGGGAATATAGTCACATTTTATCTTTTATTTCTTAGCCTAAAACATGACATCCTTGGGGAAACTTCTTACTCTCTCAACAAGGCTAATCACTCTCATAGCATTCTGTACTTATCCTTCACAGCATGGAATATATTTGTAAATAATTAACAAGTCATTTGTTTAATGTCTGTTTCCACCAGCTTTCTAAGGGCAAGAATAGAGACCACTTGTATAGCCTCTACCCCCGAACTTAGCATAATCCCTGGCACATAGTTGGTGCTCAAGAAATCTAGTTGACTGACTAGATGAATGAATAAGTAGCATTCAAGAGCTCTGGATTCTGGTCCCAGCCCTGCTATTTTCTAGATGTATGGCCACAGGTATGTCACCTGACTTCTTTGAGCCTCAGTCTGTCTCCTCACCTGAAAAATGAGGACTCAATGATCTTTAACATTTTTTTATGGCTTGAATAGCTTATCATTCCTTTGAAGTCAGGATTTTTTTTATTAAATTATTTTTATTATGAAATACACATTTTTTAGAATTAGTTTCAGCTGTACAACAGAGTGCAATAGTTATACTTTTTACCCCTCGAAGTGACAACCCCCCCCAATCCGCTGCCCCATTTCCCCCCAGTATCCTACATATCTATTACAATTCCCTTGACTCCACTCCCTCACTATACTCCACGTCCCATGACTATATATATATATATATATATATATACACACACACACATATATATGTATATATATATACATATATATATACATATGAATATATATATATATATTCACTTATAGTTGACATACAATATTATATGTATATGACCCCATCCATTGAAGTCAGGATTTTGATTCTTACCAGTAGGGGGAAATATTCCAGTTAAACTACCTGAGATACGCTACCTCCTATTTTCAGGTATCTCCAGTGTGCTATAATGCTCTGATTTGTCATGGTAAAAACAAGTTTAATTAGTGGATTTCTCTTCAAAGACCTTGTAGCAGGGTTTATGTTGGTTTGCTTGGGAAAAGACTAGCAATTTGCCCACTTTAGGCTTCACTTTTCTGATCACTCACTCTTTGTTTTTACCTCTAAAATTAGGTGCATCACATGGAGATCTTCATCTTCTTTGTGTTTGAAACAAAAAGAAGTATTTAAACTAAAGGGCAAGTCTCTGTTGGTAAGTGATGATAAGCAAAGAGCTGCCAGCTTTTTCTGCTGTTTTATTTCCTCTGACAATCAAGTAAGCAGCTCTAAGTTTTGTTAGAAGCCCCAGCTGGACCATAGAACTAGGAGCTCCAAGATATGTCATAGGCATCTTTGTATCCACAGCAGCCAGCACGGTGCCAGGTTCAGAGTATATGTTCAAAATGGCTACAGAATTAGATAAGGTGAGAGCTGGGGGGCTGTACACATAGATTGAATAGGCAATTTTCCTATATTTTTCTATTTTTATAATTTGTACTCAGTTGACTTTCCAGAATGATCTGAAGCACAGCTGCCTACACGGTGTGGTTTGAGGACTACCAAAATGCTCCTATATGCCCCTGAACCACTCTTGTGCCAGGAATTTCTACCAAATTGCTTTAGGTTGGCATGGAGGGTTCATTAAAAAGAAAGTATTACATTTGGATCAGCTAGGATAAGTGAGGTATTAGTGCTCATTAACACCTCGGAATCAATTAGTTTTTATATTCGCTAATGCCATTGTCCTGGGGGCATAGGACACAGGGTGGGTATGTTTTGATTAGGACTTTAAGAGTGAATTAAGAAAATTATAGCATATGGGGTACTATTCAGGGAAAGATTAGGGGAGCATCACAATAAGCTTCCCTCAAGAAGCTACATTCAGTTTGAGGGCATTGGCCTCTCACACTTAGGAGTGGAACCAAAAGGTCAGTGGGGTATTGAAAACCACCTAGGACTACTCCACATTGCCAGAGATACCTTGTGCCTGGTATTGAAAAAGCTTGAGCACCTCAGCTAAAAATGTTGACAAGTTGTCCTTAGGTATAGGAACTGGGAATTATTTAGTTTTTTTTTTTCTTACCTGCCTTCTCCCAATGTCATGCGTTTAGCAAAGACTCCTAGATATTAACATTCTCAGGAGATGGATACTGAGGAAAAGAGCACATACCATTGCCTAGCACAAGATGTTATCTGGCAGGGTTAGGGAATAGACTATTCAGATTAATTCAAAGTTATGTTTAATGGAGAATTCTTATAGAAACAAAAGTGCAGAAAATAAATGCATTGAAATTCATGGCACACTGGCAATACAAGGAACCGATTATGATTTTCTCTAACAATTCAGAAGGTACTTCAGGTCTTTTACCATTTCAGGGTCATCATGATGAATATATTATAAACATTGAAAGGTAGGGTGGTATAATGGAAAGTACACCCATTTGGGGAGTCAGAGGACCTGAGTTGTAGTCCTACCAATGCAACCTTGGGTGCACCCCTGGGCCTTAGTATCTCCATCTGCAAAGAGGAGAGGCCAGTCTCTAATCTTTAAGGAATCTTTCAGCTCTCAGATTGTTCCACTGCTAATTTTCACTACACAGCATGGAGATGAGCAAAGTCCTGATGGACTGACTGACTGAACATCGAGTTTTCAGCATTTCATCCTCAGCGAGACACTCCTGTTTTTGAATTAAGCAAGTATGTTGCCTGTGGTGATCAGGCTTCGATTAAGTGTATGCCTCATTTCATAACGATGTGTTATATAATCAAACCATCAAACCAACTGCTTTGTTAACCTATGTGTTGAACTGTTCCCCTTCTTTGGAAACCCTAACTTTCCTCCATCAACAAACTGGGAACCTAATTTTCCCAGGTCTCTGCAACCCAAATGAGCCTTCCTCATTCTTAGCCCTTCTAGGAAGATTGTCTGATTTGTGCCTTTAGGCTGGATATATTTTACGTGTGTTTGCTAAAGTGCTGAGGGGTGAGAGTAAAAGTGAATGATGTTGGACATGGAGAGACATTGTCATAAAACCTCAGATTCAGACATCTGCTTTTGAATGGATCCTTAATAAAAGAAGGAATTACTGAGGCCAAGCTGTGAACTCAATGGTGTTATTAAATTTCTCCATTAAAATATTCATTTTTGACTTGCCTGCCCAAGAGCTTCTATTCTAAAAACAAAAACAAATTGCCCCTAATCAAATTCCCGGCAACCACAATCATGGTCTCATGATATTGGACCTGTTAGTTAGCCTTGGGCTTGCCCCCAGCCCAGTGTGTTTCAAGCCATGGGTTAAAAAAGGCTCCCCTTGTCCTTTGACACTGACCCAGATATTCTGGAACTCAGAAAATGTATAATAATACAATACTATAATGTCCTTTCCCTTTTCAAGCAACCCAGCTGTCTGTGATCTCCAAGTCCCAGATCACTATATTTGATGGAGGGTGTATTTAAAATGAACAGCTGAAATGGCCCCATAAAATGTCTCCTCCATATCTTTTTTATCCTCTCATTGACAAGCATAGGGCAGCTCCACATAGATGGACTGCTGAAAGGCTGACAATGTTGGAGAAAAAAGCCCATGTTTTTATGATAATTTCCATTCTTCCTTTCTGTGTTGTTATGTTATTAAAGCACATTTTTCCTAAAAGGTGTCAGAAGGATAGCAGGAGAAGCCTAAAGGCTCCAGTCTCTAAAATGGAAGCAAAGGCTTAACTGGGGAAGTACAAATGCCTTAACTGCAACTTCTTCTGCATACCCTATATCTTTACCTATTAGTCATTTGTCAATGGGCTTTAGTAACTTCACTGGAACACAGATGTCTCTCTAACTTATATCCCCATTGACTGAAAGAAATTATGATAGAGCAAGGAAGACATCATAGAAGCAACTATATATCCCAATATTTGAACAATTCAACTCAACTTAAGACAAGAGAGTCATACAAGATATGGAAATATTCTGCTCCCCCAAATTAGTTCACCTCATGTAGTACAGAAAAATTTCATTGTGCTGCACACAGACTACAGTGACAAAAATTCAGGCAATTGCATTATGCTTTATGTCTTATATACAGTGAATTTCTAATTCTAGACCTACCTTCTCTTATTCGCCCAGAATCTCTGTGTCTTGCAGATAGTAGGTACTCAATAAGTAATTTCTGACTGACATATCAACACTTGTAGGCCATCGTTTTTACTGGCAAGTACTCTGAAATCCATTAATCATACAGGTACATTTCTTGGGTGCCAATTTTTCATCTATCCATCCATTCATTTATTTATTCATTCAATAATAACTTTATTGCACATCTCCACTATCAATGCTGGGGGGACAAAAGTGAACAAGGCATGCTGCCTGCCCCAAGTAGCTCACAGTTTATGTGACAAGGACCACAACAGACAGAAAGAAAGTACTAGGTACAAACTATCACATAATTCATGATCTAGTTAAGGAGACAAGCCTTAAACACATTAAATGAACCAAGATTATAAAATATAAAATCTAGCATTAAAATATGTAGCTTAGACAATTAAGTGGGAAAAAAAGTGTTCAGAGGAAGGGGAAACTGTGTGGGTTTCAAGAGCTGTGAAAGACTTAATGAAGAAAAGATTAATTTGAGAAACAAAGGTAAGAAGGCCCTAAATTTAGGCTTTCATTAATCCCAACGTTAGGTTTTCATGAACATAAAAAATGTAATCTAAACAAATATTATCCTGAGTGTGTGTGTATGTGTGTGTGTGTGAGGGAGGGAGGAGGAACAAGAGACTAAAAGTTGAAGGTCCATATCACTTAACATACTCCAAAGCATCAGCTATTTTCTGTTTTAATGAATAATCAATGATTAACTGCATACAAGAGTGATTATTTGCATACTGTATTGTTCTTTTGGGATCAGAATAAGATTTTTCAATGCTCTCTGTCTCTTAATTTTTATTTTTTAATATCATGAAGATTGAAGTCATTGCCAATAGGTAATTCCCTTCTAATCCCATTTCTTTTTCAGAGTCAAAATTGAAGGAAAGGTGCTGATCCCAGCCTTTGTACAAGTTAGTAATGGACATGGTTAGTGATAAGATAGTCACCAAAGATCAGCTCATTAGCTGATCACCAGTACCTTGTCTGGGAATTGGTAGTTTGTGTGTACAGAGATAATTATTTTTTGTAAATTTGGGACATTATGTCATCTTACTCTTAGAGTATTTTTGTCTGAGAAACAAAAGCCATGGGAAACCCTTCTAAAAAGTCATACTATTAGAATTACAGTTTTTCTGAAGTTCTTAAAATCTCCTTAGTGCACCAGATATGCTTGGGAGGCAAGCTTTGAGAGAATGCAGGCAAATGAAAGAGAATGGAAATATATATACAAAAATAATTCTAGTTGTATATTTTGTATACTATCTAGTGGATAGTAGAGTTTTCAATGAATCCTTACCCTCATTTTCCAAACTTCCTTTACTGTTCTTATATTTTTAAAAAATAATAATGTATAATAATGACACTTCAAATTTCAGGTTTTTACACTAATTTACAGTAATCTGAACATATATATTTTCCTCTAGGCCTTTTCTAGGATCAAGTAAAGTGAAAGACTATAGTGTTTGTTTTTCCCAAAGACTAGGGCTTCTATTGAAAGCATGCCAAAATTTGGAATTTTAAAAAAATATTCCTTATCAAGGGATATTAAACAGATTATTCTAAGTTGAACATGAATGTAATCTTTTAGGATTTCATGACTAAAATGGAGGTCGAGAAATTAAGATGGATTATAGGTGAAAGGAGGTAAGAATTTAAAAATGTCATTAATTTAAATAAATTTGTATTGGCAGAGGAGTTTGGAATTAATTAAACCTCTAAGGTCTTAACTTCAAGACATGTTGCTAAACCTGACTCAGAGAATGTATGTTCAAGCATGCTGGACTCAATTATCATTACATGTTAGAAGTTATTGCTTGCTGTATTAAATAATTATCACATTAATTGACTCATCCTATTTGTCAAATACTAAACTAGAAAAAAAAGTCTTTGGACTTATCTGGGAAAAGATGTTTGAAATGTACACTTCAAAACTTGTATTTGCTGTGAATAAAGATACAATAGGTCCAGGCTCAAAAGATAACATACACATACAAAGCTTTTGGTTTCCCCAATTGCTACTGTAATGATATGACTGCAGAGAAAGAAATTCATTATGTAAGTCAATTTTTTGTTACTCAGACAATAATCCCAAGATCCAAAAAAGAAGAAACTGTCTATTTAGCAAGGGTTCCTAGGTCTTCCATGCTATGATTAATTTATTCAGTAACCATTTATTAACTACTGCTCTTTTCAAGACCATGTGCTGACACAGAAAAAAAATAGTAATAGTTAACATTTATTGAATGTGCATTATGCATCAGGCACTATAACTGTTTTATATGTATTATCTCATTTAGTCTTATTGAAACACTATTGTTATACCAGTTTTACAGATGAAAGTACTGAGGCTTAGAGAAGTTAGTTATGTTGTGCAAAATCACACAGTGCTACTAAGTACCAGAGTTGGTCCTCAAATTCAGGACTGTCTGATTCCAGAGTCTGAGGTATCAAACATAAAGCCTGAGACAGAATTCTAGCCCTTAAAGAACTCTCATGTACCTAATTGTAAAACAGTGTGCATGAGTGATAGAGTTATGGTCCGTACAAAGTTCACAGTTCAGAGAAGGCCACAATTAATTCAGCCTGGAGATGTTACACAGGAGATGACATTATAGTTTGACAAGGTGACATTTAAAAAATGTGATTTGGAAATGAGGAGAGAAGATTCTTTTAGCTACAGGAAGCAGTATGAACAAAGGCAGTGAGAAATGAGCTAGCACAACACATTTAAGGAGTGGTAGGTTATAGATTAGGTATGACTGAGGTGTTGGGTAGTTTTGGGGATGCCAGGAGTAAAACTAAGAATATAAAACAGGACCAGCTTGTTATATACTTGGAATGTTATGGGGTAAGGATTAAATTTATTCTATAGGTAGAGGGAACTCCTCCACTCTAAAAGTTTTTAAACAGAGTGGCAATATCAGATATGTCTATATTTTCAAGAGAAACTCTGGAGACAATGAGGAGGATAGAGGTGAGAAAGGGTTTGGAGATGACAATATTAATTATTGTAATTTTTTATTGTAATAACTGAAACACTATAAGAGGAAGAGCAGTTTGAGAATGGGTATGAGTGTTGGCTGAACTTCCTGGTGAAGATGTCCAAAAGAGAGTTGACTATATGAGTTTGGAGTGTGGGAGAATAATCGGTACAAGAGATAAAGATTTGAGAGTTGTATAAGTCATATCATGGGAGTATTTGCAAAGTGAGAAAAGGGCCAATAAAAAATTTCCATCATATAAGGGATATAAATGGGAAGAATAGCCTAAGAGGGCAACTGAAAATAAAAGTGGAGAAATTGGAGGAGAATCTGGACATAGATTGTGTCACAAACATCAAAGAAGGAAAGAGCAGTTAACAGTGTTAAATAATGTAGAGGTGTTGATCAGAATGAGGATTGAGAGATGACCATGGGATTTGGCTATTAGGAGATCATTGATATCTTAATGAGAGCAGTTTTAGCAGAGTGGAGAATGTAGAAGGCAAATTTGAAGAACGAATAAAATATGAAGAAGTAGAGACAAGGTGAGTAGATTACTATTCCTCCAAGGCATTTGTCAATGAAGGGAATAATGATCTCATGTAGTTTTGGCAATTTGACCAAAGGTCTACAATAAAGGACCTCTGCACTTTCCTGTGCTTGAAGGGCTAAGCTGTATACCATTAAAAGACCATGTCAGATTCTAGTTTTTCAAACCTGTATTTTAGGATATTTGCAGTTGGAGAATTTTTCATTGATTCGTGACCTATGTTTCCTTCCACCCTTATCCTGCCCCATTTCCAGCCTTTTCTATCTACACACAGAGCAGGCAAATATTTCTAGTGGTATGCTTCCAGAATAAAGCTATCTTATGACCTTGAGGGACCCTCTGTTCTCTGTATAGTGTTCACACTGTTCATCTGAGGGAGAGCCTTCCTTTACAAGTCCTATGAACTGAAAAAAGCATTGTTGACAGAATGCTAGGAGTTAGAAAGGCTCATGTCTTTCTGAAAATAGCCCAGAATATTTTAATTTGACATTTCTAAATCCATGGTATGTCTGCTCTTCAGCAAGCCTAGAGCTCAGGAATGTTTTGACACGTTAAGAAAACACTAGGATATCACTATATTCATCTTCCTGGCTGATGAGGCATTGGCTCTTGCTGTAGCATTCAGGGGCCATTATGTGGTTTGTATGTTAAATCGATACCTTATAAAGCTCCTTGTAACTGTTGGCTTATTATTTAAAGTAAAGGAAGAACAAATCAATTCCATAAGTGTCAAGGACATTCTTGACAAAAGGCCGGATGGAATGGGCAGGCTCAGTGCCATAAAAAAGTCCAGTAAGATGGAAAGTTATGCATTGTGCTAATGGATTTATTCCAGATCAGTGAGTGCATTCCAGGCTGCTCATATTTGTTCATTGGGCTTTTCCAGCCTGAAAGCAGGGCAGGCCAGCTAATGTTTTAGGGAAACATTGTGGGATCAGGGGAGCTTCTTTAATGGCAAAATAACTCCTTAACATTGAAAAGCAGATATCAATAGCAGTGCTCAGGAGACCCAAGAGTACACACAAAGTTCTAAGTCAATAGGTAAATGGGGTAAAGCAAGATGTTAGGCTATTGAGCAACTCTTTGATAGAACTTGGGGTGTGTGGTATTAGGGAGGAAAGTGGAGAACAAACAGAGCAGTCCTGATATCAAGACAGACCCAGCTGTAGTCAGTATATTGGTTTTTAGAGGAAGAAGGGACTCACTGGAGAAGGTAAAAAAAATACTGATGCTCAAGACTCACCCCACAGCATTTAAATCAGAAACACTGGGCAGGATTTAGCATCAGTAGTTCTAAAACTTTCCCAGGTGATTCGAGCGTGAAGTCAGAGATGAGAGCCACTGTTCTAGCTCAACATTGTTAATTTAAAAATGGAGAAACTAAGACTTAAAGAGGGGAGGTATCTTCTTCTAGTTCCTCTGACTGGTGATAATAAATTTGAGACTAGAACAAGTGTTATTAGGTTAGTGATTGAGGAAGAGGAGCGTTTCCAAGTAGAAGCTAATTATTAGTTTCATCTCAATTTATTTTTTGTGTATAATCTCTGACAAAATTTCCCAAGAATCCTAATATAATTAAGATATTTAGGACATAATCTTATTGCATATGATGAGAGTATGGTTTTTATTCATTCATTAAGTATTTGGAGTGTCTGCTATGTATCAAGCCCTGTGCTGGATTCTATGCAGACTATTTGGATAGATTGCTTCAGAGAACATCTTGGCCTTCAAGGATCTCTGTGCCTGGGAGGCCAAGCAATGATGAGGGAGAACAGATATGACCATGGGTGAATTTGAGCCCCCGGGATAATTAGTTAGCTTTGTTAATGGAGATCAGCTCGAGAGAGAGAGAGAGAGAGAGAGAGAGAGAGAGAGAGAGAGAGAGATCAGCTTTGTTATTTCATCACATATTCTAACCCTTTAAACAGGGAAACAGTGATTGATGTTTACCACTTGTAGGAATGCTTGCAAAAGTCAGTCATGTATGAAGAGTGGGGTGATCATGGTGAAGGGTGCATAGGTAAGACAGGGAAAAGAGCAGTGTCTTACTATCCCCTAGGGTTTGGCACCATTTATTAGAGAGGGAATGTTGTTTGGGGGAAGTAGTACATTTTTTTGGAAAAGACATGGGTATGGAAAGGTCATATACAGTTCACTTTGAATCCCAATTTCATTAGCTGAATGCCTGGGAAACAATTTTCTGGGCCCCATTTTCTTTGTCTAAGATGAGGATAAAAGTGTAGATCATCCCCGTCTTCTACTCCCTACTCTCAGGGGTCTCACCCCTCATTTGCTTGCTATAATGAACAAGGTTTAGTTACAGCAGTAGCCTGTCACTGGTCAGGGAAGAAACTACAGGTCTTCAGTACCTTGGATATTGTCACACGTGTGTGCTTGTATTTTCATAGTTATGGAAATCAACTTTTCTTTCTTTGTACCACCATTCATCACCACTTGGGTTTCTACCCAATATCTACATCAATATGGTCTGTATGCTTCCCTAGCAGGTAACACAGTGTTGCTACTTTAAGTCCAATATAAGTTTGCATTTCTTCATCTGTGTACAGTGTCATTTTAACATGGGTAGTTGTTTGGATTTATTGGCTACATTTCTCCCAGGGTGATAATCCTTACCCTAAATGTGTTCTCAATTTCTGCAAACCATATTAATACTTCTGTGAAATAAATTATGGGAAATATCACACATTTACTTTAATTTTATGTTAGAGCTTCAATTTGATGCCAATCTGACCCGTTGTGTCATTGTCATTTGTAATTTGTATTCTATTTTTGTGTGTGTGTGCAAGCTTGTTTTTCTTTAAGATCAAATCTACTTGTTTCTAAAATATAATCAGAATTTGAATGTCCTGATATATTTTGTCATTTTTATCCCTCATAATTTTGCATGCAACAACTAATATCTACTTCAGAGGATTGTTGTCAAGATAAATGAAACTAATGAACATAAAATTGCTGGGACATAGTAGGTATTTGATAAATGCTGCTTTCCACATACCTATTGAGTAATTCTGAAGACAGTCATATTTCCTTACATTTTGGAAGGTATTGGAATGTTCAAATAGTTTTCTTATCTATAATAATATTTTCTTCCTATGCTGACCCATGAGGCAGGCAGCAGCAGCATCCATATTTTATAACTGAAAAAAATAAAATGAGAGAATGTGCCTCCCTTTATGTTACCAAAGGATTTAACAGAGTCAGGACTAGAACTTAGGCCTTACAAATATTCAGACATGAGACTCATTCTGCTTCCCTTTATCACAAATCAGCTTCCTGCAGTTGTAATGGCAGACAGCACTAATCTCATTAGTTAGTGCACAAGAATCAGAATTAATTGGAAGATGACCATTTCATTAGTGTAAGGTTAATAGTAGCCAATGTGCATTGGGACCAACAGTGATATTTATCTGAGGCAGAATAAATGAGATACTTCTTGAGTTACAAATAAAGCCAGCGAGCAGAAGCTCAGTGTATATTCACCTATATCACAAGGCTACCAGAAGTCTGAGTCTTCAGGACAGTTGATTAAAGAGAGACCTACTACCACCATACTTCTTCCTTACCTATGTGTATTAACATTCTTCCAAAGCAATTTATCAAGCTATTTATAAATAAAGAATATGAAAGTTTTGGCCAGGCCTTTCTCATAGATTGAGGCAGCTCAAATTATCCCTGTTATGGGTTGTTTGTTCTTCCTTTCTTTTCACTCCCCACTCAGTAGCTGACTCACCATATGACCTTGAATGGAGGGTTTTGTTCTAAAGTCAGCATTTGAAGCATGAGACTGAGAATACGGACCTGCTCCCAGGGCATTCAGGTGGATGAGATAATTTCTGCTTTTCAAATGTAAAGGGTTTTTTAGTGAATCCCATGGGACTGAGGATCCCCTGAGGTGATGTGACAGGGGGCTGGCCCATCATGCCCACAGTCTGTGTCTGCTGTCCCTGTGCGAGTCTAGGCTGCCTGCCAAGTGCTATTTTGGAAACAGCTCAAGTTGTCTGTCTTTTGAAGGTCATGGACATTCTGCTCCATGGGAATGCATGTGCTAGAGTAGGCTGAGATAAACCTCAGTATCACTACTAGAGCTTTAAACAAAGTGATTATGGTCTACATTCAGGGCCAAACCCAGTACCTGGTACACAATAGCTTTGATCTTGTGGATGGTATTCACATGGTAAGGCATAGGAAGCAACAAATCAGAACAGGTTCCAGCTATAGTCCTGGAGCAAGAACCAGAAGGTCCTTTCCCATGCCAGGCATTACCTATTGGTCATTGAATATTGTGTAGGTCTGGGGATGTCAGAGTAGGATCTGAAGTAGTCAAGGCAAAGGGTAGTGGCATTTACCAACTGGTGTGGGAGTATTTATAATTTTAACAAAAGGTGTGCCTTGCTGGTCAACCGAGCCAAAGAGCAGCCTTGTGCTTTTTCATTGAATGACTGGATCAGATCATTTGGAATTCTTTACATTACAAACTGATTTGATGCATTGTATCTGCTGATATTGCCCTTTCTATATACACATCTTTTCAGTAGTGCAATTGTTGGGCAAAGTAAGGATTAATTTTAAAGCCTTAAAAGAAGGTGAGGTATGGGAGGTTAGGGGTAGGCTCATTTCAAAACATTAGTAAGGAAGACAAGATTTTAGATAACCCAGGGGGAAAAAACGCAATACCTGGGCCGGCCAAGTGGCGCGTTTGTTAAGAGCTGGCTTGGGACGCCAGAGGGCCCCGGTTTGGATCCCACGTATGAGGGCCAGTGACACTGCCCTCTACAGCTAAGATGATGAACAACAGCTCAACCTGGAGCAGGGCTGCCGGGAGTCACCGGCCACAGCGTAGGATGCAGCCCCTGCTGCAGTGGGTTGCCATGGGCTACCGTGTGTAGCCAGCAGCCAGCGTGAGTGGCAAGCAGATGCAGTGAGCCACCATCCAGAAGCCGGAAACTGACCTGCCTCACCTGGGAAGAGCACAATGATGGTGCCAACTTGGGCCAGTGAAGCAACGTCCTCCACAACTAGACTGAAGAACAATAAGACAGCAAATTGTCTGTTCCCCTTCCCCCAATTCCCCAGTGCTGTTCCCATCCCCCAATTTCCCAATAAAAATCTTTTTAAAAAATGCAATACCTATTTAGCAACCTCACTTTGCCTCAGGTAGAGTCAGTTTTAAAAAAAAGGCAGAAGTGCAAAAGACAAAGCAAAAATTATGGGCAAAATACAGAGCTTGTTTGGAATGGACAACTGCCTGTAAATGGATTTTTGGTAACATTAATAGGTTATTTGTGAATTAAGCTGGTTGCTTCCACCCCCTAAACCAGCCAAGGCAACTCCTCTGTCCTATGTTTAGAGAAAAGTAGGTAGATATATCCATTGTGTGATGAGAGGTATGTCAAATGTTGCCCCATCCACAAGTACCATTTCTATCAGCCTACTACATGCCTCAAATGTTATCATTAGAAATTCATTCCTTGTCAATAAGCCTGCTTTAATTAGAAGGGGCAATAATTTAACTCATTATCAGCCATGACTACTTTAAAACATTATAGTTCATTAGCCCCCAAATGTCTCTTTGGAAAGTAGGCAACAGGGCCCTCAGAAGAGGGACTGAGGATAGACTCTTGGGATGGAAGCAAGGAGGGAGAGCAGTACTAGAGATTGTGGAGGCATCATGAGAATCCTGGTCTGGGTAGAGCCATGAGGAGCCCTAAGTTTCAGGGAGAAGAGGGAAATGGTAAGGGTGTGGGGATTCTGAGCTATGAAAAAGGAAGGAGAAGGAAACCAAACACAAGCTTGGTCCATTTTTCAGGATGGCTTAGGTAAGTTCACTTGCAACAAACAATCTGAGATAACAACATCCTTTGTCCAGGGAAGTCTTATTATTAGACAACAATGCTCATTTGGAATAAGCATTACTAGATGCTTCCTTAGATACTCTGGAACTCAGAATTCTTGACTACATATTTTTATTCTAAAAACTCAGCTGTAACACAGCACAGTATGCTAGTAAGGCAGACCCACCCATCATAAGTCAAATGGTGTCCTGAATAGTCTACAGCCTCCAATAAGCTGGATAACCTAAATATCAGTAATTTCTTATCCTCATTCATCTTAGAAAAGTCCTCTACTGTCATTCATCACCTGCTTCCTTCCAGCAAGGCCCTCCCCCACTCCCAGGTGCCAGGCACACAAGCTAATGCCATGGGCAGGTCTTTCAGGTTCTGCACTCTCTTATTTAGAAACTTGGAGCAATGTAAAAGGTTTCAAAAACTACTAAGTGGGCTTTTTTTTGTCATACTGTGGTTGCTTTAAAAATTGTCTTCCTCACAGTTTGATAACAGGGTCAATTCTCTTAACTCCTGTATTTGCTTTTGTCCCCCCCCCAAGCAATGATATCACAAATTAGCAGTTTGCAATCTTCAGAAATAGTTCAGATGAAGTTCTTGTATCTTGGGCCCATGTAAGGAGGTATGTCGGTGTTGTGCACCCTAATTTGGTTTATGCTTTGACTAAGTGGATGTCTTTTGGGCAGGCTTACACTGAAACAGAAAGTAAGTGGGTGTTCCTTCACATGAAATTGAATGGGGGAGTCCTCCAAAAACTCTCTGTCTGAGGTCTCCCCCCCTTCATTGGAAATCCTTTCACTACATATAACCTTCAGAGTAAAAGTACTCTGTTGCTAAGAGATAGTTGTTTAATTGCCAATATGTGACTCTGGTGAGGCCCACACTAACTCATAAATAACCCTTGCTGCCCTGGCCCATATCAATTATCATGAAGTGACAAGTCAGAGCAGTGCTGAAGGAACAAGACATTGCATTGAAAGACAGTGGGATATTGGGGAAGGTCTGAGGAAGGTGGGCCTGTTGGGGGAGGGGGAGATCTGAGGGTAGTAGGAAATGCCTAGTCAGCTGGCATCAGCATGGAGGGCTCAGGGGCATTGGGAATGAGGAGGATACTGAAAGTGGGATAGGGACGTATCAAGGATAAATCTGGCCTGCTTCCCTCTTTTGCCGATGCTGAAGACAAGTAGTTTTTTCCTTCTATTCCTTCTATCCTCCACCCTTTCCTCCATTATCAGGGTGTCCCAGGTTCTTATAGAGTGTTTTCTTGGCTGCCTTATGAGAGGCCTGGCTCTGGGGACTGGCTGGGCTTTCTCAATTCTCCTGACTCATCCTGCAGACTCTTTGTCCTCTCTAGTGACCTTCTGAGGGCCCTGAGCTCACAGCCTTTACTTTGCTGGCTCAGGGAGGTCTCTGATGAGGGGGAGTTTGCAGCTGATGTATGCTGTAGTTTTGTTGGCTTTGCAAGATCTGAACACTATTTGTTCTGCTGGGGGGTGGGGGGGGGATTGCAGAAATGTCCATGGTCCCTGTCAGCACCTTTTACCCTTTAGTAGCCTCAAATAATCAGTGCTGAAAGACTATTTGGGGAGTTAGATGTAAGGAATGAAGCATGTTGTCCAGTGAATTTTAGGCTGAACAGCTGAGACTAGACCAAAGCTTTAAACCTCATGCTTTCCTTTGAGATGGCTTACATAGTTTAGTCTGAGTGTTTATTCAGATATGGCTCTTCAATGTAGTCTCTTCCTACACACATTTCTGGAAGAAAATCAGGGGAAAAATGTTTGCATAATATAATCTCTTCTCCCATCATTTGTTTTCCTATTTAGAAACAATAATGGTACTATTCACAGAGCCTTCTTTAATTACAGCCTTCTCCTCAGTGGTGGGGGAGGGGCCAGGCATAGGGTTGAACAGAAGGTACAAGAACTTGCTGGTCAAGTCTGCACATCATCCTCTAGTCCAACCACATAACCACTGCCCCCACTCCCTCCATCTCTGAGAGGTGCCAATCTTGTCAATCTCGAAAGCACTGTAGATTTGGGAAGAGGTTATAAGTGGAGAGAGACACTACAACAGCTGCCTGTTGTTTGTCCCACTGATCAAAGAAGCTTAAGGTCCAGATGGGAGCATTAATAGGGAATGAAATCTTCCATTCAAAACACCTTTGGAACGCTCTCTCTCTCTCTCTCTCTCTCTCTCTCTCTCTCTCTCTCTCTCTCCAAAGCACAAAAAAAATGCTAAAAGGAGGAAGAAATGTTAGAAAAGCCATATTCCAATTAATCTGACCACTGATTTTTATGCAACTCTGGTGAAATGAGTGTTTTAAAAAATTAATAAAAGCAAGAATCTCCAGCTTAATGGATTATGGAGGTAGGGCTGGCTGGGGACTCGAGGCTCATTTATTTTGGTCTCATTTAAGCTTTTCCATCATAGAGAAAAATGAACAGGAATCTGAGAAAAGAATGATGAGAATGATTGCGATATTTATCGGTTTGCTCGGTGCTAACATTTTTATTATTTTCATGTGCTCTAGAGGCTTGCCTGCATCACTGTTTTTACTCCTAGAGGGCAGGGGTCACCTCTGCTTTACTACATTTGTCCTGTATGTAGTATAGTATAGCACCAGGCACAAAGTACAAAGCAGCCTGTGACTGGGTTTGTGATGGCTGCTGGAACTGAGCCCTGAAACTGCAGCCCTGGGTTGGGTCATCATTTGACTTTTTCTGGGTAATGATGACATTGAGTGCCCTTGGAATTTCTGATTTACCTCAGCCACAATGTGTTTTGTATTAGTTTGGCTTGCCCCTGTGACCAGCTGCACTCCTCTCTCTGGCCCCAGAAAGAGTTCCCATTTTATGCCACACTAGGCACACTAGGTATTTTCACTACTGTGCCATGGACAACTTGAGGACAGAACTTGCCTTTTTATTTCTGCATACCCCAGTGCATGCTGACTCCTAGTTAACTGAATCAAATTGAATGGATGCTTCAATACATTGCAGTTGATCTTGTATTGTTGACATGAGAGCTCATTAAAGAAAACTACCCTTGGAAGAGAGTAGCTGCTCCAAAACCAATAGCAAAATTTCCTGTCCTCCCTGCAGTAATTAAGCTGACATCCCAGTGCTACACCAGAAGCAGAAGGGAGGGAGAAAAGGGGGAAAAGAAACTAACATTTTCACGTTTCCTCTTTGTAACAGAAAATTTATATGTACTGTCTTGTTCAGTTCTCACAGAAGCTCTCTGAGGTAGGGATAATCATTCTCATTTAACAGATGAGGGAACTGAGGGTCAGAGAGGTAAAGTGACTTTCCTAAAATCTTACAGCTTAGCAAGTGGTACAGCAGATATGCCTACCTATGTTCTCCTAGTATATCCTGAAGTAGCAGCAGAATTTGGGGGAACATTTAGTTGGGCTTGTTCTGTGCACCTTATCTGGGTCCCAGTTACTGAAAGACAAACCTTTTCCCCTGTAAATAGCCCATTTTTTTGGACTGGTCAGGTGGTGAAATATCTAGTGTCAAAATGTAGTCAGCTCATAGTTTCTATCTTGGGAAGTTGTTTAATTTTTCATCAACCTTGTCAATGTAGCTATAAAGATTTCCTTCAATTGTCACCTTTGAAGCAACTACTGCTTTTTCTGGTATAGTATAGAGCATTGTACCTAAGAGTTACCTAAGAATGCAGATTCCTTAATACATCCCCCTCCCCAAACACAGATGGAGTCTATAGGTCTGCGGTAGGCCCTGTGATGTTACTTTTTTTTAAAGATTTCATTGGGGAAATGGGGAGGGGAACAGTGTTGGTGAATTGGGGATGGGAAACATTGATTTTTTCCAGGACCCATCAGCTCCAAGTCAAGTTATTGTCCTTCAATCTTAGTTGTGGTGGGCGCAAGTTCAGCTCCAAGTCCAGTCACCACTTTCAATCTAGTTGCGGGGGGCACAGCCCACCATCCCATGTAGGAGTCGAACCGGCAACCTTGCTGTACATTGAGCCATGCGGTCACCCATCAGCAGTTCACGGCTGCTCAGCTCAAGGTGCCGTGTTCAATCTTAGTTGTGTGTGTGTGGCACAGCCCACCATTCTGTGTGGGAGTTGAACAGGCATCCTTGTTGTTGAGAGCACGTGCTCTCACCAGCTCAGCTGCAGGTCTGCTTGGGCGCAACTCACTGGCTCATGTGGGAATCGAACCAGCGACCCTGTTGATCAGAGATCACACTCTAACCAAGTGAGCCACTCAGCCGACCCAACATTTTTGATACCACTGACAACATTTTTAGAAGCACTGGTGCATAGTAGCACATCCTCAAAGTGTACATCAGGAGATTTTCCTCATAAAAAGGGGACATGATTAAATAGGTTTGGGTAATTCTGAGTTAAGAAAAAGAAATTGATTTCTTTCCAGCAAGACCTTTTCATAGCTCTTCATAGGTTCATGTGCATTGTGAATGTTGAAAAGGAATTTATAGAGGCAAAATTATCTCATGATGGAACCTTGCAATCCAGTAGTATTTCATGTCTGCTATAGTACCTGGTACACAGTAAGCATGCAATTGCTATTTATTATAGAGGCTTCTATTTTTGCTTCAATCTTGATCTCAATTGTGAGAAGAGAAATATAGTTCAACTGCATTATTTAGGGATAAATTAAAGTTAAGGTCAGTCTTAATTAGGGTAAAGTATGAGTTACAAAATATTCTTAGGTGAGCATTGAACTTTCTATAGGGACCTTAATAGGCTAAAATGAGGGCTGCTGAGATCTTTTGCATGGACAAGTTCCAGATCCTCTGTCTTGCTATAATGAATAGATGAAAGAATGGGAACTAACTTTAACCATATGTTTGCCAATAAGTGTTTAAGTACCTTAAACATTTACGTTAAGTAGCTTATTAATATTAATTGACTCAAAAGAGCCTTTCCCTCCTTATATAGGGTGTAAATAAATTTAGCTTATCTGTTTGTGAACATCCCAAATTTGGAACTGGTAAAGCCTGAGAGAAGAGAGTTTTATTGCTTTGTGTGGTGTACCACAAGCTTTACTGTATATACAAATGATCTGGGGCACTGGTTAAAATGCACATTCATAGGTCCTGCATTTTTAACAATTGTTCCAAGGGATTCCTATGAGAAATGCTAATGGAGTGTTTCTATTTGGAGAGGCTCTTAAAGCTTTTAAGCCACTGAGAGTAGAGAGACTGGCTTCTTGTATTATGGTGTAGATCTAATGGCATGGAAGAGTTAATTCATCAACTCAGAGGAAACTCCCCTGCTGCATATGAATAACTTTAGATAATTCTAGTTTTAGTGTCTATTTTTTCTTTATTTGGCCTGAAATAATTCCGGAGAATGGCTCCAACCTGTTCCCATTCATTGTTCTGAAAACTAAGAATGATCAGAACACTGTTAACCCTGTGCCCCACAGGATAACAAGCTCTGTATACAGGAGAAATTGAATTTATTGTTAGCATTGACATTGTGATTGGCTTTCATGACTACAGCTTTAGTTTGGCAGACACAGAATATGGAATTCAATTAAATGAAATGTATTTTCTCTTTTGCTGGTTTGATTTTACTTTATAGTGAAAAGAGCATGACCTTTAGGATTGAACCTATCTAAATTAACATCCCACCTCCGCCATTGCTAAGCAACATGATCTTGGAAAATTTTCTCAACTTTTTTAACTTGTCTTCCATTTTTCTGTAAAGTGTGTTTAAAATCACAATCTCATAAAGTTGATGGGAGTATTAAATGAGGAAACTTATGTAAAGCACTTGGCCCAGTTCCTGGCCCATTGTAGATGCTCACTAAATATTAATGTTCCTTCATAGGAAACAACTGAGGCAATTCTAAATGTGTTTATGCACCTAGATCATTCATCTGAGCAAAAGATCCTGGAGACACCCACACTTCTCTAGGCTTCAGTTTCTTTATTTGTAAAATGGGGCTAACAAAAGTACCTATGCCATTGGTTTCTTGTATGGATTTCAATGACATAATACATGTAAAAGCATTTACCAAATGCCTGGCGCAACATAAAAGGTCAATGTTATTGCAGATATTATTACCCGTCATTCTCTTCTGCAAAAACACTGCAAAAACTCTCCAAACAAATGGTGTTGCTGCTTTGGATGGAAGACTGTTGGGATGATTTCTTGTTTTTATAAAACATTATAAGTAGTTATTAACTTGGGCCAGAAACCTAAATATAACTTTTGGCGCATAACAGCAAACTGTTTGTTACTGGCACCATACCACCTGGGCCTCTTGATAGATAAATTGGCATTTACTTGAACCTATTTAAGCCTGAAGTTGTGACAATGAAACACAGTAAAAATGACCTCTAAGGGTAATATCTTAAAAGTCCAAAAGATGAAGATGTTTCCAAAGAAGTAAACATTCTGAGTTTCAAAATATGATATCACATTATTCATTTTAAGAGAAGAACATTGGGATTTCTCATTTTAAGATAAAGGAAAAATAGGGTAATTTGCAATCTCAAGGTAGGATTTTTTATTTTGCATTTTATATAACAATTCTGGCAATTTTTACTCACTTTAAAAATAATCTAGGTTGTTTCTGTTCCCAGAGACCTTAGGATCAGTTGTTTTATCTTAAACAGACTTTTATAGTCCTGTCATTCCAAAAATGACACATTTTATTTAACTACTTGAAATCCTTCCAGGACACTGCTGAATCATCAATGAAAGATAACTTTATGTACAGTTTATTTTTAATCGTGGCTAAATTTTATTTTCTTCTTGTTTTTAAAAATTGGTAGACTTTGCATGATATATTTAGTATTTGTCTAGTAACTTGAATATCCATGTCTATTAATTTGAACGTTCTAGTCCCTAATAATGCTTAATAACAAAACTATATGATACCAAAAAATCAGTCCATCAAGCAGATTTTTGAGAAGCACTAAGGGCATATGTTGTGTACATGTGTGAAAGAGAGAAGAGGAAAGGATGGGGAGAAGAAAATGAAGAGAGCAGAGTAAGAGTGGCACTGAGTTATTGTCATATTGTGTGTAATTGAGTAGTTTTTGAATTTTTGACAGAGATTTGGGGACCTGTTGACTCAGCCACTGACTCTTAGGACTTTGAGCAAGTCACTGAATTTCTTTTGTTACAGGAACAATGATCATATATCATGCCTTGTTGAGACACTAACACACTTATGTTCCATGTATTGGGAGAACTCCTTTGTGAGCAAGGTCTTTCAAACTCAGATATTCTTTGGTGACAACAACAACAACAACAATAACAACAAAGCTCTTGGCTGCTTTTTTAATGTGGCTTGCCTTGGAGGCAGCTTTAGGGTCCTTATTCCCATGCTTGACTAGCTTCCTTTGCAGAGAGAGGTATTTTCTACTTTCTACACTCCAAAGTTTGCTTTTTTAACATTTTCATTACCAAAATATATTTATTGTGTGCCCCTTGGAATCAGGCATTTCATTACTGCCTTTTAGTTGGGAGAAGGGAAATTTTTTATTCAGATGATTTGGGGAGATGGCTTTTAAGGCATGCATTGTCAATCTGTGGCCCTGGGGTCTCAGGCAACTCTCTTGAAGGTGTCATGTATAACACCTAAAGTATGTGTGAAGGAAAAAAATACCAGTAGGTATTGTATTGTAAAATTATGTCCTCTTGAATGTCTTCAAGTGATGTTACATGGAGATTCACAGGGTACATCACACTCCTACAGTCCATTTCTGTGTAACATATAAATTTAGTATAAACTGTCATGTAATATTTGTAGCTCTTTGTTGACAACATTGGTGAATTCTGTCTCTCAGTGCGACTGATCAAAATGCCTTTACTTAGCGTTAATTTTTTTCATTTTGTAAATATCCAAATTAAATGAAATAAGGTGAATAACTTATGACTCATAAACATTTTTAATATACTAATATTAAGCATAAGTAACAAGATATTTTTCTACAATAAACCTTACATCTATTATCAAGAAAGGCAGAGTGTAGTATACAAGCATCTGAAACACACATATTCTTAAACAAAGACAGAAAAGAAATACAGATAAATATTAATAAATCAGCAAAAACCCAGCTTTATGAAGTTTGTACATCAATATCGATTATTGGAAACCTAAAATAGAAAAAAAACTTCAATATTAAAAATATTACAACATGGATTTCTGGTCAAGATGGCAGAGTAGGTAAACACTGTGCTCACCTCTTCTCAACCAAATCAATATTACAGATAAACTACAGAACAACCACCATTGAGAATCACCTGAAATATAGTTGAACCAAAGCCTTGCAACTGAGGACATACAGAAGAAGACACTTTGAAACTAGTAGGTGGAGACATGCAATGGGTTGGTCCCACACCTCTGTATTAACATTAAAAATTGGGTAAAATGACTCAGCTGCGGAGGTTCCTACCTCCAGAGGAGCGAGGGGTTTCAGCCACACACCAGCATCCCCAACCCAGGGTTCTAGTGCTGGGAAGAGAAGTCCCCACAACTTCTAGCTGTGGAAACCAGTTGAGATTGTGGCTGAGTGAGACAAGAGTGGCTGGAGACCCAGGTGCTCCTCTTAAAGGGCCTGCACATGGACTTACTCACTGATGGACTAATTGTATCTGAGCTCCAGTGCTGAGGCAGCAGCTCAAAAGGTGCCAGGACATAAGGAGAGGAATTGGATTGTCTGGCTTCAGGATGAGGGTTAGAGGGGCAACTTTCTCCTGGATGGCATGCAGATGCAGGTGGCTGCCATATCTAAGTCTCCAAAAACCTGGCTAACACTGTTCCTTTGCCCTGATTACCTGACACTCCACCTCACCCGACTTTTGGGTGGGCCACCCAAGCCTCTTCTAGTAGCTTTTCCGTGTAAATGTTCTGCCTTGGTTCATGCTGCACACTTTCCTAAAGTCTCTCAAAGGTCCACAAAACCCAAACAAGTAGCATCTAGCTTTAGCATATCTCATTCCTCTGACTGAGCAGCCAAAACCTAAGCAATAGCAACAGCTGGCCTTTGTTCTTGGCTTGACCTCTTGAGGCACCTCCAAGCCCCACATGGGTGGCAGGCAGCTACAGATTATTTTATGGCTGCTAGGTGGACCCAGGCAGCACACATCTGGGACTAAACGTGCTGAATTTTGTCTGTTGTGGGTCCCCTCTCAGGAGACCCTGAGGCTGGTATGTCAGATGCTCATCTTCAGATCCAGCTGGAGCTTCACCCAGCCACCTCTGAGGATGACACACCCAAACGGCACAGTGGGCAGGAACAAGAACCCTGCTAAAGCTAATTCTGTTCCATAAGGTCAACATAATTGTTAACCCTTAACAACAACTCCTCCACTATAGATAAGGACAGTCCTCACAACAGATTAGCTTGAGGGTCAATCCCACCCACTGACATGCAAAGAACAGCCAAGGCTCAACTACAACAGGAGGGCACACATAACTCACACAAGAAACACACCTGGAGTACCTGGTTCAGCAGACCAGGAAACTGCCACTGAGCCCTCACAGCACACCTAATACAGGGTCACTCTATTAAGACCAGGAGACATAGCAGCCCTACCTAATATGCAGAAACAAACACAGGGAGGCAGCAACATAGGGAGACAAAAAAAACTTGACCTAAATGAGAGACCAGAGTAAAGCTCCAGAAAAATGACTAAACAAAATAGAGACAAGTAATTTACCACATGCAGAGTTTAAAACAATGATTATTAGGGTGCTCAAAGATCTTAGGGATAACTTTAACAATGAGAAAGGAAACATAAAAATGGAGATAGAATACATTAAAAAGCACCAGTCAGCATTAAAGAATACAATAACTAAAATGAAGAATATATTAGAGGGAATCAACAGTAGATTAGATGAAGCAGAGAACAGAATCAGCAATTTTGAAGAAAAAGTAGCAGAAAATATGCAATCAGAACAACAAAAGGATTTTTTTAAATGAGACTAATTTAAGAGACCTCTGGGACAACATTTACATCATATGGGTACCAGAAGTTAAAGAGAGACAGCTAAGAGTTGAAAACCTATTTGAAGAAATAATGACTGAAAACTGTCTTTACTTGGCAAAGGAAATAAATATACAAACCCAGGAAGCTCAGAGAGTCTAAACAAGAGGAACCCAAATAGGCACACACCAAGACACATCCTAATTAACATTCCAACAGTTAAAGGCAAAGAAAGAATCCTAAAATCAGCAAGAGAAAAGCAGTTAGTTACCTAAAAGGGAGCTCCCATAAGGCTGTCAGCTGATTTCTCAACAGACCTTGCAGGCCAGAAGGAATTGGCAGGAAATATTCAAAGTGATGAAAATCAATAACCTACAACAAAGATTATTCTACCCAGCAAAGCTATCATTTAGAATCAAAGGACAGAGAAAAGGCTTTCCAGACAAGAAAAAGCTAAAGGAGTTCATCAACACCAAACCAGAATTAACAAGAAATCTTAAAGTGACTTTTTTAAGACAAAAAAGAAAAAAAATCAAAAATATAAATAATAAAACGACAGTAACTACACAGCTATGAACAATTACTTTCAATGTAAATGGATTAAATGCTCCAATCAAATGATAGGGCTGCTGAATGGATAAGAAAATAATACCCTTACATATGCTTCCTACAGGTGACTCACTTCAGGTCTAAAGAAAAACACAGAACGAAAGTAAAGAGATGAGAAATAGATATTTCATGAAAATAGAAACCAAAACAGAAAAAAGCTGGAGTAGCAATAATTACACCAGAAAAAATAAACAAAGTTTATAGCAAGAGACAAAGAAGGACCCAGTAATTCCACTTCTGGGTATTTATCCAAAGAAATGCATAGCACTACATCACGGGGATGTGTGCATCCATATATTCATTGCAGCATGGTTTACAATGGCCAAGATGTGGAGGCAGCCTGGGTGTCTGTCTCCCAGATGGATAACTGAAAAAAAGCTTGGTGGTACATACATACAACGGAAAATTATTACCCCAGGGAAGGAAATGAATGGGTTCTAGTAATCTGTGGTGGCATGGATGGACCTGCAGAGTATTGTGCTGATTGGGGTGTGTCAGACCGAGGAAAACAGGTGCAATGTGATTTCACTTACATGTGGAATCTAAATAACAAAACAAACAAACAAAACAAAAAGAAACACATAAATACAGAGAACATTTTGACGGTTGCCTGATGGAAAGGGTGTTGGGGATGGGTGAAAATGGGGAAGTGATTAAGAAGTACAAACTTGTTGTTACAAAGTAGTCATGGGGATGTAGGGCATAGCATTAGAAATATAGCCAATAACATTGTAATAGCTATGTATGGAGTCAGATGGGTATTAGATTTATCAGGGTCATAGATGGGAGGGTTTGAGGGTGGGGTGAATAAGGTGAAAGCATTAAAAAGTACAAATTCGTAGTTACAAAACTACGGGGATGTAAAGCATAGGGAAAATCGTCAATAATTCGGTAATTACTATGTATAGTGTCAGGTGGGTACTAGACTAGTCAGGGGACTCAGTTCTTAAATTATATAAATGTTTAACCACTAGGCTTTACACATGAAATTAACACAAAATAATATTGTATGGCAACTGTAATTGAAAAATTAAAAAGAATGGGAAAATTGAAGGGTAATATTTTGTTCAAATTTCCAGGGATAAAACAAATAAGTCATGGGGATATAATTTACTGCACAGGGAACACAGTCAATAATATTGTGACTGCATAATACAGTGTCAGACGGTTGCTGGACTTTTCATTGTTTCACTTCTTTAGGCATATAAATGTTCAATAACTATTGTGTACACCTGAAATAATATAATATTGTATGTTGGCTATATTTTAATAAAAATATTAAATAAATAAATAAATAAGATCTAGAATCCCATAGCATAATAAACAAAATATTCAGGTTTCATTTGAGAGTTACTCAACATACCAAAAACCAACAATATGTAAAACTAAATGAAAAAGATAATAGAAAGACAAGGATGGAAATGTTAGTATTATCTGATAAAGAATGCAAACAGCCATGTAAAAAATGCTTGGATGAGCAAATATGAGCACATCAGAAACAAAATTTAGAATTAGAAATTCTCAGAAAAAACACAGAAAGTATCAACAAAGAATCAGAAGATAAAAAGAACAATGGAAATTTTCTAACACACACACACACAAAATTTTTAAGTAAATAAAAACCTCAATGGATGGGATGGAGAGCAGAATAGGTAGAAAAATAAAAAATAGAATGTAATAAATAGAAAGTATCCAATCTACACAACAGGGAAAAAAAAACAAATGAAAAAATGAATAGAACCTCAGATATTAATTCAACAAAACCTTGTTCAACAACAAGGCATAGAACAGTAGAGGAGGGGATATTTCCCAATTTATTTATGAAGCCAGTGTTATCCTGATAACAAAACCAAAATCAGTACAAAAAATCAATAGGCCAATATCCCTCATGAATATAGATGCTAAAATCCCTAATAAAATATTAACAAAAAGAAGAAAATTCCCAGGATCACAGCAATAGATACCAAAAAAAGAGTTGGACAAAATTCAACACTTATTCATTTCAAAAAACTCTCAGAAAAATAAAAACAGAAAAGAATTTCCTTAATAAAGAGCTACTACAAAAAAACCCAAAAAACAAAAACCCAACAGCTAATATACTTAATGGTGAAGGATTAATGCTTTCTCCTTAATATTAGGAATAAGGCAAGGGCATCCTCTGTCACCACTCTTATTCCACATAGAACTAGAAGGTCTACCCAGTGAAATTATGTAAGAACATGAAATAAGAGTATACAGATCAGAAAAAAAAGATATGAAATTGTCCCTATTGCAGAGGAAATGACTGTCTATATAGAAATTCTGAATTTCCAAAAATCTCCTAGAACTAATAAGTGAATTCAGTAAGGTTACAGGATATAAGAGAAACATGCAAATATCAATTATATTTCTATATACTAGCTATGAATACATGCGGACATTGAAATTTAACATATGAGGTCTGACAAGTTCATGCAAACTTCTTGAAATAATGTTGCTAACCTTTTTTTTATATCAAAGGGATTATTCATTATGAATGTGTACCAAATGGACAAAGGGTTAACCAAGTTTACTATTTGGAGGTGCTAAAAAGGCTGCGTGGAAAAGTTGCAGGACCTAAAATTTTCACCAACAATTCATGGCTCTTGTATCACAACAATGCACCAGCTCACATGGAAATTCCTGTGAGGGAGTTTTTAGCCAGTAAACAAATAACTGTATTGGAACACCCTCCCTACTCACCTGACCTGGCCCCCAATGACTTCTTCCTTTACTCAAAGATAAAAAAAATATATTGAAAGAAAGATATTTTGATGACATTTAGGAAAACAAGGCTACTACGATGACAGCTCTGATGGCCATTCCAGAAAGAGTTCCAAAATTGCTTCAAAGGGTGTACTAGGCGCTGGCATCAGTGCATAGTTTCCCAAAGGGAGTACTTTGAAGGGGACCATAGCGATATTCAGCAATGAGATATGTAGCACTTTTTCTAGGATCAGTTCGTGAACTTAATTGTTGAACTCATATATCATAAACAATTGAATAAAAAATAAAATAATTAATAGTAAATCTTACAAAACATGCACTGGACATGCATGCTGAAAATTACAAAATCAGTAATGAAATAAATCGTAGATTATCTAAATAAAAGCAGAGTAACACCACGTTCATGGATTAACATTACGTGACAAAAAAATATTAATAGTAAAGCTGTTGATGCTCCCCCAAGTTGATATATAGGTTTAACACAATTTGTATGAAAATGCAAGCAATATTTTTTGTCGATATACACAAGATTATTTGAAAGATTACAGTATATGGAAAGGCAAGGGAAATACAATTGCTAAAACATGCAATTTACCAATTGTACTTCTGGGCATTTATCTCAAAAAAATGAAGACATATGTTTACCAAAAGTGAAACTACATAAATATTTATAGAAGTGTTATTTGTAATAGTTCAAAACTGAAAAAATCCAGATGTTATTAAATGGGTGAGTGATTAAACAAACCATGGCACATTCATACCATGAAATACTACTGAGCAATAAAAAGGAATGGACTATTGGTACATGGAACAATCTGGATAAATCTCCAAATAATTATGTTGAGTGAAAAAAATAACTACAATCCTAAAGGGAAGTGGTTGTATATTTACATAACATTCTTGAAATTATAAAAGTAGGGAACAATTTCATGGTTGCCAAAAGCTAATGAGGGTTTGAGGGCCAGAGGAAAGTTGGAGTGGGTATAAAAAAACAAAATAACTGATCCTTGTGATGATGAAAATGTTCTATATATTGACTATCTAAATGTTAATATCCTGGTTATGATATGGTAGTATAGTTTTTCAAGATGTTGACACTGGAGAAATCTGGGTAAAAGGCACACAGAATTTCTCTGTGTTATTTCTTACCACTACATGTGAATCTAGAATTGTCTCAATATGGGGTAAAAAGCATAACTATTGCACTGTGTTGTACAGCGGAAACTAATTCTAAAAAATGTGTATTTCATAATAAAAAATAATTTAAAAAAAGAACAAAAACAAAAAAATGCATGCACAAGAAAGCAAAGTGCAATAAAACGAGGTATGCCTGCATGTAGTTTGTCATATTTTGAAAATTTCTCGTGTTGAACTTGACGTTTGTGTTAATGACAAAGAAATGGTTTGTTAAGCAAATTAATAGGGTAAAAACATTGTGAACAGAATGTTTAAAGTTTATAAATAATTCACAAAAGAGATTACTTTCACGAAAGAAAAAAAAGGTTTATTTTTTAAAAAGGAAAACAATGAAATGATCAATGCAGTTTCATGATGATGGTTACCTTGTATAGAGAATCAGGGATATTGGAAGGCAAGACTACTTAGTTAGCTGTAAAATATTTTCAAGGTCCTTGATTTTCCTTTGGGTGGTGAGTTTCCAGGTACTTATAACATGATTAATAATAACTAAGTAAATAATTAAAAGCAAAAGTTATAAAAAAAGGTCCTGGACCAGACTGCATCTAAAGTGAATGTTACCAAACATTTAGAGAAGAATTAACACCTATTCTTCTCAAATTATTCCAAAACAATTCAAGAAAAGGGAAGGCTCCCAAGCTCGTTCTATGAAGCCACCATTACTATGATTCCAAAACCAGACAAAGACATTGCAGCAAAATAAATTATAGGTTGATATCCCGGATGAACACAGATGCAAAATTTGTCAACAAAACATTAGCAAACCAAATGAAGCAATACATTAAAAAGATCACACACCATGATCACATGGGATTTATTCTTGGGATACAAGATTGGATTAATATCCACAAATCAATTAACATAATATACCACATAAACAAAATGAAAGATAAAAATTACATGATCATATCAATAGTGCAGAACAAGTGTTTGCAAAATCCAGCATTCATTTATGATAAAAATTCTTGACAAATTGAAAACAGAGTGAGCATTCCTCAATATAATAAACACTGTATATGGCAAACCCATAAGGTAACCTCATATTCAACAGTGAAAAGATAAAAAAAATTTCCTTAAGATTAGGAAAAGGCAAGCATGTCCACTTTCATCACTTTTATTCAACATATTATGGGAAAACCTAGCCATAGCAATCACAGAAGAAAAAGAAAAGACATCACAATTGCAAAGGAAGAAGTAAAACCGTCAATATTTGCAGATGATATGATACTATATAGAGAGAACTCTAAAGAGTCCACCAAAAAAAATTAGAACTAATAAATGAATTCAGTAAAGCAGCAGGATACAAAATTAATATGCAGAAATCAGTTGCATTTTTACACACCAATAACAATTTATCAGAAAGAGAATGAGAAGATCCCATTCACAGTTGCATTAAAAAATACCTAGGAATAAATTTAACCAAGGAGGTAAAAGACCTATACTCAAAAAATTATAACACATTGAAGAAGAAGAAAAAAACAGAAGCATATCTCATGCTCATGGATAAGGGGAATTAACATCAATAAAATGTCCATACTAACCAAAGCAATTTAGACAGTCAATGCAACCTATCAAAATACCAGTGGCCATTTTCACAGGACTAGCACAAATAATCTTAAAATTTCTATAGAACCACAAAAGACCCCAAATAGCCACAGAGATATTGAGAAAGAAGAAAAAAGTTGGAGGTATCACATTACCTGACATCAAACTATCCTACAAGGCTATAGTAACCAAAACAGCATGGTACTGGCATGAAAAATAGACACATAGATCAATGAAATGAAATAGAGAGCCCAGAAATATACCCACATCTATGTGGTGATCAACCTATGACAAAGGAGGCAAGAATATACAATGGGGTAAAGACAGTCTATTCAGGGCCGGCCGAGTGGCGCGATGGTTAAGAATTGGCTTGGGATGCCAGAGGGCCCCGGTTTGGATCCCGCATATGAGGGCCAGTGACACTGCCCTCCACAGCTAAGATGCTGAACAACAGCTCAACCTGGAGCTGAGCAGCCATGAGTCGCCGGCGACGGCGTAGGCTGCAGCCCCTGTGGCAGTGGGTTGCCATGGGCTACCATATGTCGCCAGCAGCCAGCGTGAGCGGCCAGGAGCTGCAGTGAGCGGCCGTCCAGAAGCCGGCGACTGATCTGCCTCACCTAGGAAGAGCGCAATGATGGTGCCAACTTGGGCCAGTGAAGCAACGTCCTCCACAACTAGACTGAAGAACAAAACGACAGCAACTTGTCTGTTCCCCTTCCCCCAATTCCCCAGCACTGTTCCCATCCCCCCAATTCCCCAATAAAAATCTTTAAAAAAAAAAAAAAGACAGTCTATTCAATAAATTGTGCTCAGAAAACTGGACAGATGCATGTAAAAAACCCCTGAAACTGGACCACGTTTTTACTCCATATACAAGAATAAACTCAAAATGGATTTAAAGACTTAAATGTAAGCCATGAAACCATAAAACTCCTAGAAAAAAGCCTATGCACGAAACTCTACAACATTGCTCTTAGTGATATTTTTTTCTGATCGATTTCCTTGGACAAGGGAAACAAAAGAAACAATAAACAAATGGGACTATATCAAACTAAAAATTTTTTGCACTGCAATGGAAACCATCAATAAAATGAAAATACAACTACTGAATGGAAGAAGCTATTCGTCAATGATATATGTTAAAAGGGGTTAATATCCAAAATTTATAAATATCTCATACAACTCAACATCAAAAAGAAATAAATAATCCAATGAAAAAATGTGCAGAGGACCTGAATAGACATTTCTCCAAAAATGACACACAGATGGCTAATACACATATGAAAAGATGTTCAACATCACTAGTCATCAGAAAAATGTAAATTAAAACCACAATTAGATTTCACCACACACCTGTCAGAATGGTACCATCAATAAATCAACAAACAAATGTTGGTGAAGATTTGGAGAAAAAGGAAACTTCATTCACAGTTGGTGGGACTGCAAAGTGGTTCAGCCACTATTGAAAATGTTCTGAAGCTTCCTCAAAAAATTGAAAATAGTACTACATTATGACCCATCAATTCCACTTCTGGGTATTTATCTGAAGAAATCCAAAAACCCAGTTGGAACGACAAAAAGAATAAAAACAATGAAAATAGTTTAAGAGACCTGTGGGACAACATCAAGCGCAACAACACCCGCATTATAGGAATACCAGAAGGAGAAGAGAAGAAAGAAGGGATTGAGAATGTATTTGAAGAAATAATGACTGAGAACTTCCCTATCCTGGTGAAGGAAATCAACATACAAGCCCAGGAAGTGCAGAGAGTTCCAAACAAGTTGAACACAAACAGGTCCACACCAAGACACATCATAGTAAAAATGGCAAAAGTTAAAGACAAAGACAGAATCCTAAAAGCAGCAAGAGAAAGGCAGCAGGTTACATGCAAAGGAACTCCTATAAGACTAACAGCTGTCTTTTCTACACAAACGCTGCAGGACAGAAGGGAGTGGCAGGAAATATTCAAAGCAACGCAAAATAAAGGCCTGCAACCAAATTTGCTCTAACCACCACGGCTATCACTTAAAATTGAGGGACAGATAAGAGCCTCTCAGAAAAGAATAGCTAAAGGAATTCATTACCACCAAGCCAGCATTGCAGGAAATGTTAAAAGGGCCTTTTTTAAACAGAAGAAAGGAGAAAACAAGCTAACCCAGGAAGATCAGAAATACAAATAATAAAATGGCAATAAACAAGCACCTATCAATAATCACTTTAAATGTGAATAGATTAAATGCTCCAATCAAAAGACATACAGTGGCTGAGTGGATAAGAAAACAGGACCCATGCATATGCTGTTTACAAGAGACTAATGTCAGATCAAAAGACACACACAGACTGAAAGTAAAGGGATGCAATAAGATATTTCACGCAAATGGAAATGAGAAAAAAGCAGGAGTAGCAATACTTATTTCAGACAAAATAGACTTTAAAATGAAGAATACAATAAAAGACAAAGAAGGACACTACATAATAATAAAAGGATCGATTCAACAAGAG
>NW_017731631.1:1627440-1628670 GCF_001890085.2 Hipposideros armiger
GCAACAGAATATACATTCTTCTCAAATGCACATGGAACATTTTCAAGATAGACCACATGTTAGGACACAAAACCAGTCTCAATAAATTTAAAAAGATTGAAATCATATCAAGCATCTTCTCTGACCACAATGTTATAAAACTAGAAATCAATTATACAAAGAAACCTGGAAAGCACACAAATACATGGAGGCTGAATAACATGCTTCTAAATAGCGAGTGAGTCAAAACTGAGATCAAGGAAGAAATGAAAAGTTATTGCAAGACAAAGGACAATGAAAACACAGCAAACCAAAATCTATGGGATGCAGCAAAAGCAACCCGAGGGGAATTCATAGCAATGCAGACCTATACAAGAAACAAGAACACTCTCATATCAATAGACTATCTTTACATCTAAGGGAACTGGAGAAAGAACAGCAAAACAAGCCCAAAGAGAGTACAAGGAAGGAAAAAATAAAGACCAGAGCAGAAATAAATGAAATAGAAACCAAGAAAACAATACAAAAGATCAATGAAACCAAGAGCTGGTTTTTTGAAAAGATAAACAAAATCGACAAACCCTTAGCCAGACTAACCAAGAAAAACAGAGATGACCCAAATTAATAAAATCAGAAATGAAAGAGAAGTGACAACAGATGCCACAGAAATACAGGAAATTGTAAGAAAATAATACGAGCAGCTATATGCCAACAAATTTGAGAATCTGGAAGAAATGGATAAATTTCTAGAAGCATACAATCTACCAGGTCTGAACCAAGAAGAAACAGAAACTCCGAACAGACTGATTACTACCAAAGAAATTGAGTCAGTAATCAACAATCTTCCAACAAACAAAAGTCCTGGATCAGATGGCTTCACAGGTAAATTTTATGACATTCAAAAAAGAATTAATGCCTATTATCCTCAAACTATTCCAAAAAATACAGGAGGGAAGGCTCCCAAGCACATTTTATGAGGCCACTATTATGCTGATTCCAAAATAAGACAAAGATATTCCAAAAAAAAAATACAGGCCGATATCCCTAATGAACATAGATGCAAAAATCCTCTACAAAATACTAGCAAACCAAATTCAGCATCACATTAAAAAGATTATACACCACGATCAAGTGGGATTCATTCCTGGTATGCAAGGTTGCTTCTATATCCGCAAATCAATGAATGTAATACATCACATTAACAAAATTAAAAATAAAAATCATGTGATCATATCAATAGATGCAGAAAAA
>NW_017731631.1:1630309-1697817 GCF_001890085.2 Hipposideros armiger
GAAAAAAATATATGTGTACCCCTATGTTTATTGCAGCACTATTCACAATAGCCAAGACTTGGAAACAACCGAAATGCCCATCGGTAGACGACTGGATTAAGAAACTGTGGTACATTTATTCAATGGAGTATTACTCCTCTATAAAGAAGAATGAAATTGTTCCATTTGCAACGATATGGATGGACCTAGAGACTATTATATTAAATGAAATAAGTCAGTCAGAGAAAGACAAATACCATATGATTTCATGTATATGTGGAATCTAAAAAACTGAATGAACGAACAAAGTAAACAGAAATGGTCTCCGAGATATAGAGGAACAACTGATGGTTGCTAGTTGGGAGAGGGTGGGGATGAGGGAGAAGGGGAAGGATTAGACAGCCTAAATAGGTAAGTACAACATTGCCACAGGGGTATGAAAGACAGGCAGAGGAATATAATTAATGTTATAAATATTTTGTAGGGTGTCAGATTGTCACATGTCTTGCTAGGGAGACAGCATCATGGATGGGGTAGAGGTTTGATGACGGCACTGTACACCTGAAGCTGATGTTGTACAATATTGTATGTCAACTATAAGTGAATATATATATATATATATATATATATATATATATATATATATATATATATCGGATGTGGAGTATAGTGTGGGAGTGGACTCAAGGTAATTGTAATAGATATGTATGATATTGGGGGTTGAAGTGGGGCGACGGATTGGGGGAGTGGGGTTGTCACTTTGAGGGGTAAAAAGTATAACTATTGCAGTGTGTTGTACAGCTGAAACTAATTTTAAAAATGTATTTCACAGTAAAAAAATAATAAAAAATATGTTTTGTAAAAATACTTAATGGCATCATAACATGACATGATATGTAGTGAATAAACAGGATACAGAACTTTATACAAAGTGTCCCAAATTTTTATATGTTAGGAAAAAAGAGAAATGGAACTGTGTAAAATATTAATGTATTTAAATAAAACTAAAGATTACTTTAAAAAAAGAAATACAAAATACTTATTCAAAATGATATATGATGCACCTCTATGTGCATTGCAGCATTATTTACAATTGCCAAATTATGGAAGCAAGCTAAGTGCTCATCAATAGACAATTGGGTAAAGAAGAGGTGATATATATATATACACACACACACACACACACACACACACACACACAATGGGATATTACTCAACCATAAAAAATGAAATCTTACCATTTGTGACAACATGAATAGACCTAGGGGGTATTATGCTAAGTGAATTAGGTTAGACAAGAAAGACAAATACCATACGATCTCACTTATATGTGGAATGTAAAGAACTAAATAAATGAAGAACAAAACAGAAACAGACTCATAGACCCAGAGAATAAATTGATGGTTGCAGGATGGTAGGGGGTTTGGGACCAGGTTTCAAAATGTAAAGGGATTAAGGAGTACAAATTGGTTGTTACAAAATAGTCATGGGGATGTAAAGTACTGCATAAGGTATATGGTCAATAATATTTTAATAACTATGTATAGTGCCACATGGATGCTAGACTAATTAGGAAGATCACTTTGTAAATTATATAAATGTGTAACCACTATTGGTTGCTAGTTGGGAGGGGGTGGTGATGAGGGAGAAGGGGAAGGGATTAGACAGCATAAATAGCTAACTACAATATTGCCACAGGGATATGAACGACTGTTCGAGGAATATAATTAATAATGTTGTAAATATTTTGTAGAGTGTCAGATGGTCACATGTCTTGCTAGGGAGATCACTTCATGGATGGGGTAGAGGTTTGATCTCTGCACTGTACACCTGAAGCTGATGCTGTATAATATTGTATGTCAACTATAAGTGAATATATATATATATATATATATATAGTCATGGGACGTGGAAAATAAAATAATATTCAATGTCAACTCTAATTGGAAAATAAAAAAATAATTTAAAAAATTAAAGAAAACTAAACTAAAAAAATAAGAATTCTATATCTTTGGGCTCTGTTTTCTATTGAAGTTTGCTTTCATTATAGGATCTGCTATAATAGTCACATGAATCATGATATGAATTTACACAGTGCCACCTCTTCCTAAGGGATTTATATCTCATATATATTCAATGTAGACTTGAAAGTCTAGGCCATCTGCTAACAGAGCTTTTGGCATCCCTGAGCAGGAAGAAGAGCTATTTGAGTGCGAGGGTCAGAGGTCCAATCCCAGAACCTGTGATGTCTAGCCAGGTAAGCAGCACCTCTTCTAAATAGTTATGCATAAAGCTGGCACTGGTCCCATGCTTAAACTGGCTGTGTTTGGACAAAGAGAAGCCTAGCCCTGAAAAGAGATGAGAAAAGGTGACCTTAAGGTCCTTTCTATTCTAGAGATTCAATTTGGTGACTCAGAAAGGTGAGCAATTATCTAGCAATATCAACTGGGAGATATCAGGCCAAAAAGACATCTACTTTCTGATTCTAGTGGTCTGAGTTTCTTGCTCAGAAACACCCCCAAAATAGCTTAAATCTCTGTTTCATTTGGCGAAATCATCCTGAGTATCATTGTTTCTCTAGGGTGAATCATCTTTCATTAAAAGGTCAAGGGCAAGAAAAATGTGTTTGTGTGTGTGTGGGGGGGGCTAAAATCACACAATAATTAATGTTGGAAAAGCCCTTATAGCCTATTTACTCTATCTCTTTCAGTTTACAAAAGGGTCTGAGACCCAGAGAGGTCATGGTTTTTTACAGACAGAGCTGGAGCTGGAACCTAGGAATCCTGGTTCCCAGTACAGAGTTCTGTTTAACATACTCTGCTGTCTGCTAATATCATTTTCCAAACTCACATTTTCATTTAGTCCCTGGTAAGGCCAGAAAAATAGAATCACCGAAGTGAGGTTTAGTGAGGTAAACCACTGCCTCTCCACCCAATCCCTTCCCACTGGGGGCCTTTTCTTTTGAACAATTTGGTACTCCAGTAAATCCTTAAGCCTGGAGTGCATCTATTTAGTTAAAGAAAGCTAAATCATATTTGCTGTTCCAGTTGAACCGGCTTCTGAGCAGTAGGAAAAAGGCTGGACTTCAATGGTGTTTGGTTTGTGTGGTGACCCTGACTGTAGGTAGAGGGAAGTACTAAGCCAGAAGCAGGGTGAACAAAGGGTGTGTCCTCCATCCCAGCACAGTCCCTACCTGGTCAATTGGTGCAGATGGGAGCTTTGTGGGCCTTACTGCTTTTGGCCTTCTCTTGTCAGAACTGTTGGTTGTACTAGTACATAGTGCTGAGATGACTGATGACTAGCACCCCACCTCCCACCTGAAAACCCAGGCTTTTCTCCTGCCTGCCTGCTTCCTCAGCTTGATTTGCCTGACTCACCTTAGTCTTAATGGCAGTGACACATGCAAATAGCATATGCATTTAGCAAGGAGCAAACCCCACTGAAGTAGAAGCTTAATTCTAACTTGCATAGAAGTTTGAGCAAAGAAAGCCTCCTACGGATCTGAAAGAAAACAATAGCTTACTTTCAAGAAGATTGGAATTTGTGGCTATTCCAGAACAGTATAGCATGGTACTGTGGTTAAAAGTGAAGGGTCCCGGGCCAGACTGACTGTGTTAATCTCCAGCTCTGTTATTTACTAGTTGTGCAGCCTTGTGCAAGTTACTTAACCTCTTTATGCCTCAGCTTCCTCATCTGTGAACAAGACCTAAATCATAGGGTTGTTTTGATCATTGAAATAGTAAATAAATATAAATCACTTAGAAGGATGCCTGGTATATAGAAAGTACTATGTTAGCTCTTATTATTTCCAATACTATTCCTAGCAGTATCTATAAAGGAGTCATAGGAAGAATAAATAAAGGTGTGGTTTTCTGCAGTTGTTTGAAACTGCCATTCTTTTGGTTCCTAGATTTTTTGGCAAATTAAAATATTGAGGTGATTTCCCCCCAAACAGGTGTGTTAACATCATTGTGATCTCTTCTTCTCTAAATTGAAGTTGAAGATATATGTCTTGCATAGATCTTGCAGGCATGTGCATTTTCTCCAAAGGAGGGAGTGGTCCTGTTGCTGCAGCAGAAATGAATACTGTGCTGAGTACATAGAAAGTGAAGGGCCCTTGTAAATAAAGTAGCAAATTAGCAATGATTTTGCCAGCAGTTTTAAAACAAATAGGCTGAAAAGGATTTCAATAACTACATGCCTAACTTAGAGCTGCACTCAAAGCATTTAGTAAACATGTCATTTCAGTATTGGAAACAGCATCTAATCAAAGTATGTTTATAATTAGACATCACATATAATATATCTCAAAATTATGTTTTGCCAGGTGAGATGCCATTCCCAGGAAAACTGAAATCAACTACTTGTTAGGCCTTTGTTATTATTAAAAAGAACAGGTTGGGGGTAGCAAGAGAGACTCGGATAAATGAAAGTGCTTAATTTTAATTAGCGAGGGACAGAAATAAAACAATATGGGTAGCCTGTATGGAGAATCTTACGCCAGTAAAACCTGCCTCAAAAGGTATGACTCTACATTAATTTAAATCAGACATACATTGGCACTGCATTCTTTTATTTTCCATTAACATTTTGATTTAGAACAACAGATTGCTGCAGTGAGGGGACAAGAACAGCAGCCAGTGAGCCATCTGCCGAGCATTTCACTGACAACTCCACTAGCAAAAGAAGCCAATGACTCTGGAATGTATGCAAGAGGGACACACACCATTAGCTAAGTGACAAGATGAAAGATGGGAAACTTTGCCCGGTCAGAGAATACAGAGATGGAGAACGCAAAGCAGGACCCATTTTGATTGGAACTTGAAAAGATCCAAATATTTGCAAAAGACCAATAAGATGGCAATCTGTGGTGGGTTTATTTGCAGGGATTTTGTTGTTGTTGTTTGAAATTATAGGTGGGACAAGAAAAGGACAGTGGCAGACTAAACACACAGTAATTTGCCATGCATCTCACATGAGACACGTTTTCCAGATCAGTGAAGATTTGCCCCTTTAGACACATCAATTCTTGAGCCACTTGAGATGGAAATCTTCCTAAAATGTAAAACCCCCTCCCTGCCTTTTTAAATACAATAGAGCAGTGGCACACTAAGGCAGGGTGGCAGGAGTGGTCTGACCAGGATGCAAACAATAAGAGGGTGCACTGTGTATATAGATAATTTAAAGATAGTAATAAATTATCTAAAAGTCTGCCTTTTGTTGTTAGTATGAAAAGGCAATTCAGTACAACATCAGTGAAAAAAATACCCCTCCCAGCTGGGATGCACCTTTCCCATCACCCCTTGTCCTGATACACCAGTGCAAAGAATCGACAAAATTCAGTTTTCTATTGGTGTATCTGGGTATGATGGGAACTCCAATTTCAGTGCTAGCTAGCTGTGTTGTTTGTGAGCCTATTTGCCCTCTCAGGCTTATTTGGCCCTGCACTCAGTAGCCCTACAGCACTGTACCTTTATCATTGGTGATTCTGCATGCTGTCCCCTCACTGTCAATTGTCACATTTCAGTATGCTTACTTCTAGGAGCATCCCATTTCTAATACATTATCTTCAGTAACCTCAGAAGTATTGAATGTTGTCAGCCTCACAGTGAGAGAAGAGATAGAAAAGGCTATGAAAATAGAAGATTAAAAGCACAGTAATCTGTATCCTCTGCATAATAAGGCGTGAGGTGTGGGATGTGCTGTAGAAAGTTTTTCTTCAAAAATGGTTACAATAAAAATAGCACTTGCATTGCTGAAAGGTGTGTGCTTCAATTATGTGGAAAATTAGCTTAGATGGAAATCACTCTTTCATTTTCAATGCTAGTTAAATGGAGACAGCATGGTTAATGGAAAGAGCAGAAGATTTGGAGATAGGCTTAGGTCCTACCCCTGCCGCTTACTGGGAGAAACACTCAAGTTCTCTGAGCCTCAGTTTTTTAACTATCAAGTGGGTATGGTAATAATATTTGCCTCTCCTATATTACTGTGAAGTGGATTTTCTACCAGGCTTCTTCTATGCCTATTCCTGGTACAGTGCCACCAGTCAGTGCAGGTCACCGTCTCTCTCACCCTCCTTCACACTGGACCTGTGTGAATAATCTCTAATCTCTTTCCTTACTTGTTTGACCCATTAAACTCTTAAAGCATATTTATGATCATGCATGTATTCCAATTAATGACTGGGGTCTTTCCCCCAAAGATTGAGGGCTTTTCACTCAGCCTAAGAAGAGAAACAATCTTTAGGTAAACTGTGTAAGATGAGTTATAAGATGTCCAGGTCAAATTGACACTATAGGCAATGGTCAACTGGAATTGCATTAAGAGAAGCTGATGCCCCATGTTATCTGTTCCCACCTCCCCACAATCCTCAAACACACCCACATAGCAGAAAACAGGGTCTGAGGAATAAAGTAATGATCCTTTATTAACCTTTCTTGCAATTTCATCAACTTTTGCTGCTATCCAATCTCAGCTTCATCTTGTTATTTTATCTCCAAAGGGCATTCTCTGAAATGAATTTAGGCTCAACCTACTATCTTCCAGCTGTGCATGCTCAGGTTGAGCCTCTCTCTTCATTTTCCCTTCATGGAGGTTCACTCAGTGAACACTCGAGAAGGGAGGAGACAGTGGCAACTTTAATGGTCTTTTTCTCACCTCACAGTTAAACTTTATATCCTAAACATAAACAGGAAAGGTGACATTGTTCAGCACTATGATGAGTGGGTGAGCCACATCAAGGAGTCTCCTTCTTGATCCTCCCTCGCTGTCAGTCTCCCTCCAGGATCCCCATGGGCTGGGCCAGTTCGACAGAGAGGTGAAAGTAGCATCCATATAGTTTATGTGATTTGGAGGGCAATCCAAATGCCACCAGACTTGGCTCTCTCACTGGCCTGTGCAGTTTCCAGAATGTCCCTGTTAAACTGTAAATATGTATTATAGGGACCAAAATATGGGGTCTCTCAGAAGGTAAAGTTTTTGCTACTGATTAAAAGTTATCATCTTCATTATTAACTCAATTGATTTACTGGTTTTGATTTTTAGCTCAACATCTATTTTTTTAAATTGTTATAAGAGTTTATTTGAGCCAAACTGATGGCATATGCCAGGTAGCAAGATCTCAAGTTCTCCTTACATCTATTTAGTGGAGAGTGAAGAAGTACACCCACTGGTGGCATAATTTACAATGTGCCCAGTATTGTGCTGAACATTTAACATGAACACTCTCATTTAATCCTGACACTTTAGAAGGGAGGCAGGATTGTGACTGTTACTCCACAGATGAGGAAACTGAAGCACAGAGTATTTAGGTCACTTGTTGAAGGTCACATAGCTGGAAGTTGCAGAATCAGTATTCTAACCCAGATCAGCTCTAGCTTTAAAGCCCACACAATGCTTCCTTTAATATTTGGAGCCCAGACATGCCTACTGCACTGAACAAAATCAAACCCCTACAAAGAACCAGTTCTACCTCCTTACAAGGAAGTTGGTGGTTTGGGGAGTGAGGAAATAGGCCATGAGATAAATATTCTAGAGAATGTGCCTCTGCTGTGGAAGCCCATCTTGAGTGATGAAACTTAGAGGAGTCCAGGGAATCTTTTGAACATACTGAAGGCCCTGAGCTCCTGAGCAAGGTAGGACAAGGAAAGGTGCAGAGGCCCTCCAAAACACTCCCAGGGAACCTTGGGATACCATCTGAGTTAAACATTTGAAGCTAGAAAGGGCCTTTGAGGTGACCTACTCTAATGCCATTATTATACAAATGGGAAAAGGTGAACCCTTGAGAGGGGCAGTCAGTCATATAGCTGGTTAGCAGTGGCAGGGCAAGGGCAAGGTTTTTTCTTCCATAACTTATTGCCTCCCTTATATGTGTTAGAATTATGTGAAGAATTAACTTTGAACAAACCAGAGATTTGAGCAACTCAGTTTGAGCGAACCAACCCCAAATATCACCTCTTCTTTTCTAGCTTAATTGGAACACAAAATCACAATTCTGAGACCATGTTTTCAAGACTCATTCATTGAAGCTGTCAGAGGATCTGGTTGTCCTCACTGATTTTGAACTCAGAGATTAAAGATGTCCCCAAACAGCATGACTGCATTGAACTTTTTCTGACTGTATTTATAGGAGTTCCATATGTTTACTTCCCACTGTGTAAAGTAGGCCTGCCTTTGCCTTGCCTGAAATTTGTTCCTTCCAACTGCCAGGGGGAGCCCCTTGTTCTAGAATAATAGGGCTTCATGAACAAGGTAATTTTACCTTTCCATTCATTCATCTTGCTGATTTCAGACTGTGGCCACTTACTCCAGATACAGGAAGCCTGATTTTGGCTGGCCCCTACCTGGTGAACATTTTAAGTACAGCAGCCAGTGATCTCTGCAACATGATAGAGTTTTCGAACTGCTCTCTCCTCCCTTCCCCCAGTGCTTCCTGGTCAAGAAAGGGAGACCTTCTCTGCTGTAGCTGTGCAGAGCATAAGATGAGGGTGAGCTGCCTCTGGCAATAGGGTCTCCTTCAGCTGCAGGGAGGAAGGGGGACACTTCAGGATTGGGGTAGTGGGTGGACCTTGATGGACTCTGTCTGGACCACAGTGGCAGGTAGGGAAGTCAGCCAGAATTCTGCAGCTAAGAATAGTGAGACCTCATTTGGGTTTATCATATTAAAACATTTCATACTACATTTCTTGACAGGCTACCTTGTTGGATGGCATTTTTAGTCACCTTTGGAGCTTGCTATTGAAAAAATCCTTTCTTGTTTCTTTTTAAAATAACCTCTGTGGTGTTGAACTTGAAAAGGTTGTCAGATGGAAGTGTTTATATGCTCTCATCTCAGCTAAAATAGCGTAAATATAAAAGTAGCCAGCACATATATTTACCGAGTACCTGGAGGGATATAATTCAGGGGATACTGTGATATCTGAGCTGCCATCAATGATGTAGCTCTTGCTTGATGTATGCTGTATGTATGCCAGGGTAAAATGAATAGTCCTCTAGCTGTAATCAATTTACTTCATTCAAACAATTGACAATTGTATTTTCAAGCAATTGGCAATTTCATCTACTCTACCAAGTTTTTCAAAAACACACAACTGAAGACTGACTGCAAAGATAAATATTAACAATAAAAAAAGGCCGTCTGGTAACCCTCAGTTTTCCCTCTGTGTCTCTGGTACTATGTTACTAGTTGGTAGGAAGGAGAAGGGGAAGGGATGAGACAATACAAATTGTTAAGTACAATATGGCCTCAAGGATAGAAAAGACAGTCTGGGGAATATAATCAATAATGTTGTAAATATTTTTTAGGGGCCCAGTTGGACTCATGTCTGGTAAAGGAGACCACTGCATAGACAGTGTAGAGGCCTGACCACCACACTGTATTTCTGAAGCTGATGTTGAATAATATTGTATGTCATCTACAATTATATATACATATAGTCACGGGATGTGGAGTAGAGTGTGGGAATGGAGTCAATGGAATTGTAATAGATAAGTATGACATCGGGGGTGGGAGGGCAGTGGATGTGGGGAGGAGGGTTATTACTTTGTGAGGGGTGAAAAGGATAACTATTGCATTGTTCTGTACACCTGAAACTAATAATAAAATAAAATAAAAGCCATCTGCAGTGGTCATTCTGGGGATAACAGAAGTCCCTTGGGAATCTGGTCAAGTCTGAGGGCACTCAATCCACCTGACTACGACCTCTCCTCCCCATCACTATCCTGTACTCCTACTCTCCCTTACCTGGAATGAGGTGGGCATTTAAAAATATAGCAGAGCTATGCTATATGTGGTATGTCCTTACAATAAAACTCCAACTAATCCATTTCTACCTACATGGATTCCACAAATAATTAGATTTTTTTCCTCACCCCCTTTTAGACAAAGGCCAATAAATAAAGCTGCAGTGATTGCCTTGGACTTGACTCAGAAAATCAGGAGACCTGTGTTCTAGTACCATTTCTGTGACTGACTCTGTGACCTCAAGCTCTCTCCCCTCTGAATCTTTTTTCTTATAACATTAAGATGTTGGTCTAGATGATCTCTGGTGCCTTCTCTCTATAACAGTCTATATTTCCAATACTAGGGGGTTAATTTTGGAAACATTCTTCTAGGCTCAGTACATTCAGCCTAGTCTCCTGCACCTTCTGCATCTCCAGTTCTACCTACGACAGTCATATACTACATCTAAGTTTACGTACTTAGCGATCATACTTTATTTCATAGTTTCAAAGCACCTTCACATTCATTCTCTCATTTGATCTTAATAAAATCCCTATAAGGTGGACAACTTAGGCATTATTATTCCAATTTTGTAGATAGAGAAACTGAGACCAAGGTAAGTAAAATATTTCCTACAAGATCATAGGGCTAGATAATAGCAGAGATGGAACAAGAACCCAGGTATTCTGACTCCAAGTCTGGTGCTTTATTTCTTTGAAAGACATAATATTAACAATCACAACTAATATTTGTTGATTACTCACTATATACCAAGCACTTTCCACATATTTTATCATTTATTTTTTACCACAACCTAATGAGATGGGCTCTATTATTTCCCCCCAATTGTCAGACAGAATAACTGAGGTTTGCAGGGGTTAAGTTTCCCACCTATGGTTATACTACTAGAAAATGATGCATCCAGGATGTGAGCCCAGATAGTCTGGCTTCTGAGCATAACCACCATTGCTATAGTGCCTGTCTTGAGTCATATAACATGCACCTTATAGAGGATGGAATGTCAAGTTCTCACTTTGGTTATTGCCCGATCTGGTGGAGGAATAATGATCATTCCAGAATGGTCAATGCTAATCAGTCAGCAAATATTTATTAGTATTTACTATGTGTTCAGACCTGTGTTAGGATGTAGATATTACAGGAGATTAAGGCATAATTGTGAACTTCAGTGAAGTGAGAATCCACCTAAATGCACAAAATTGGGTGGTGGTTATATAAATCATGGCATATATATATATATATATATATATATATATATGTCATAAAATGACACTATGTGAAACAATAATTTATATACATATTAATTTATATAATAATTATAATATATGTAATAATTCACATATATTAAACCATCAAATTTTCAAAGAGCATGTAAGGGGTCTGGAAAGTGATCCCTTTATAATATAAAGAATAAAAACAGGATACAAATCTGTGCATATGAGAAAACCCAATTTGGGGTGAATCTTTTACTTTACTTGGGTGGGTGTTCTTTTCTATATTTTTGAAGTTTTGTTTTTGTTTTGTTTTGTTTTTGCTTTTGTGTTTACAATGAGCATGAATAATTTCAGATTTTAACTTCTATAATCATAAAAAAGTCCTACATTTAAAAAATCTAGTTGGGGTAATATGACTTATATGCATGAAACAATTAGAGGGGAAAAAAAGATACAAACAATGGTAACATAATAAAACCTGTACTGTTGCTTCAGCATAACAGTGCTGGTAAGGTTACAAAACATGATAGAAAAGACCCCACTCTGGGAATCTAGCAGTCTAGATTCTTATCTTGCTTCTGCCGCTAAAGAGCTGCACCACATTTGGCAAATCTCTTCTTTTTTGATCTCACTTTACTCATCCACAGGATGAGGTAAGTAGACTAGAACTACTTGATCTATCTCCAACAGTGTGATCTATAACAAGAATACAAGGGTCTGTTTTGCTCATTCCTGACTATAAATCACAAAATGGTAAAATGACAGGTTAACATTTGAGGCACTAAATGGAAGATACCATTAACTGTGGCTCCTGAAAGTCACATTTTACTGCATTGCTAATTCACTTGCTGTGGATTTATTCTTCCTCTCAGCCACCTTTTTTTAAAAAAAGGCAGGGCTGTCATTATTTTCATATATAACATCATTGTATAGCAGTGAAAGTTAAAAGTGGGAGGATTATGTTGTGAAGACATCTTACAGAAGCACCAAGAGTTGGAAGGCCCACATTATAATCTCAGCTCAGCCATCTACTAGCTGTGTGACCTTGGGGAAGTCACTTAGCTTCCCTGTTTCTCAGTTTAATCATCAGAGAGAAAAAAAATCAATGATCCCATGAGACAACATAGCAGTGGCCTTGGATAGGAAATGAGAAGAGATGATGCAGATAGAGCAAGGGTATTCTGGGATATGAAGGGAAATTTTTGCTTTTGGTAATCACCCAGGTGTGGGCCTGCTGGGGACAGCATGCTGATAGATCAGCTCCAGAATACAAAGGAAGAGAGGGTAGAAATAAGACTTCATTGCTTAGTAGTCCTCAGCAGGATACTTTCTAGTGAGTCTGTGCTTGTGGAATTGGCTAGTTAACCTTTGTTCTAGAGAGAAATGGAGACTGAAACGCTGGAAAATCACATTAGCAAAATTTCTCTTTTAACTTTTTCCATATTTCCTTCCTTTACTATTTCTGGTCTTACATAGGCAAGCAACATCAGAAGAAGAAAATCTATCCACTCAAACTAATATGCTCTAAACTTCCATCTATACTTCAACCTTATTTCAAAAAACTAAAAAATAAATCATGACTGGGAGAGCTCAACTGGCACATTTTTTCAGGTCTAAATGAAGATTCCAGGATCTATCAGGTTGTCAGAAAAGTCATGACACATTTTTGCAATGAAAAACATGGAAAAAATATGTCATAACTTTTCCGACAACCCAATACTTTTCCACTCTCACAATTTCATCCACATTAAAATAGACTTAACATTTGAAGAAAGGTTGTTCTTTCCTTCAAGCAAGCAAGTTACAAGGTTATCATATTACTATCCATGCTGCTTTATACCAAACATATCTAGTTCAGATGACATGTCAGAAGGGATCATGTCCTTCTTGACAATCCCACTTAATGATGGCATAATTAAACCTAGTGGTGTGTATGTCCTGGATTTTTGAGGCATCAAATAAATTCTTTCTTTCTCCTTTGCTTGCCCCAAAGCAAATCCCTTATGCCTGAAGCAGCATTGTGAGTATACTCAAAGATGACCCCATCTGGTCTTGTTCCAGCTACAGATTCACAGAGGGTGCAAATTAGTTTGGAGGGCTTTAGGGATGGCCACAGATGGGAAGAATCTCTTCTACAGTTTGGTTTTGACTAATTCTATTTCTTTCCTCCACTCACTAACCAGCTTAGTACTATGTTCATAGTAGCTACCATTTATTGAATATTTACTATATGCCAGGCATAATAGTAAATATTTTACATAGATAATCTCATTTAATCTTCACAACTTTCTAAGGCAGTTACTATTATATTCAACTTTATTTCATAGATGAGGAAACTGAGGCTTAAAAATGTTAAGTAATTTGCCTAGTGTCATATAACTAGTAAGAGAAAGATCCAAGATTAAAATGCAAGCAGTCTAGTTTAGAGCCATTCTTTGCCCTATGGTTGCTCTCAAACTAAGTAGGAGAAACAGTCTTCTACTAGGCAAGTGTCAAACAGCAACCCCTTGTTCCAGAGAGTTATGTACAAAACCCAAGGGCCAGGAGTGAGTATATAAAGGGCTGGGCAGCTCCTGGTCTCTTTACCCAGGGAAAGCTCAAATTTCTTCATTGTCATATTCTCATGTTTTATAGATCTAAAGGCAGTAGAAGGAAGAACTGGGGACAGTGAAAGTTGGAAGCAGGAGGTCAATGGATACATTTAGTAACTCTTGCACAAAGTGGACCAAGTTCTTGGAAGAGGCTGTAATATTTAGTCAAAGGGTTGACTAGATTCAGAAATGTGCCAGAAATAGGTCACTGTGGAGCTGTCATCATCTGGATGGCAAGAGACTAAAATAATTATCACATGCTAAGTGTCACCAAGAAGTGGGAAGGACCAAGGGAAGATATATGCAATATGTATATACCAGGGAAGTGGGTCCTCTGAAGAACAATGGGCAGTATGGAGTGCCTGTCTCCACAGTTCCCTAGGCTTTTGACTCTGGGACCCATGGAGAAATCCCACTCACCCATGGCCCTGCAGTGCCCAAAGAAATAAAAGGGCTTCCTCCTCAGGGGCCTTGAGCAGTTCTTTGCTGCTATTCCCTCAGTGGCAATCCCATTTCTAAGAGAAGCTCTAGAGCCTTGGTTGCAGAGCCAGTACCCTGGGTTGTTGGATCAATTGTTTTCTTCTGAATGAAACATCAGAAGACATGTAAATTCCTCCTGAGCTTTTTGGAAGTCAGGGAGACTACTTGTGTATGGTTTAAATAATGAATTATAATAGAGGAACCGAAATGATGACTCATATTGTGATTAGAAGCAGATGAAATTAGAGATGGAGTTCATTTGGTGATGAAGACTCTAGGTATTCCCTTGAACCTGTAGTCTTTAGATTATGTAGAAAAATGCACCTCTGAGTTCTTTGACCACAGAGTGTTTGAGTAGCTGTTTGCTCACAAGAGGCAAACTGGGTGGGCAAATTTGAATGCATGAGTTAGAGATGTAGGAGGTTTGAGTGGTGGGCTGGTGATCTGAGGGGGTGCTGTGATGGCTTTCTTGGCAGAAAAAAATATCTTGGGTTTGAGGAAGAGCTGAGAACTATAGAAAGTCTCAGAAGGCAGCTGTTCAGGAAGGAAAACTGGTCCCTAAAGTGACAAGTGATTTTACTTTTTAGCTGAAACTAGGTTTCTGTTTTTAGGACAAAAAGCTCAAAGGATTTTAAACTAATGATTACACTGATAATAATAATATTCAATATGTGCCAGGCACTATTCTAAGCTCTTGATGGGGATTTGTGAATTATCTCATTTGAAACTCTCAACAACCCTATGAAGTAAGAACTATTATTATCCCCACTTTATAATTGAGAAACTTGATATACAATGAAGTTAAATAACTTGCCCTAAGGTCTCATGCTTAGTAAGTGGAAGAGTTGAGATGTGAACAAGGATAAGCCACAACTGGCTAGAAGCACTTTCCACTGGTTTAAAAGATTCAATATTTTCATCATAGTCATATCAAGGCAGAGGGTAGATGAATATGAAGAGAAATTTCTAGATGTAGAAGAATTTCAGGGGCTTTGTTTTAGATGACCATTCCTCAGTATGAAATGAAGTGAGACTGTTACCAGAAAGGGAGGTAGTAGGAATTGGACATGAGTTAATCCTAAAATGTCAAAAATGAAAGCCTCCTTAGAGATCATCCAGAAGAACCTCTCCATTTTACAAATTATAAAAACTAGAACCAGAGAACAGAGTGACTTGTCCAAGGTTATCTAGGCAGTTGGTGGCAGAGATGAGACTGGAGAGCAGCTCTCCTAATTCCTGTTCCAGTCTTTCCACTATACCCTTAATTCCCCTACAGCTTTTACTGCTCCCCAAAGCCATACTAAACATCGTATCTCAAATGTTATGTTTTCTGCAATTTATTTTATAAGACTTCAGCATAAATTGTGTAGCATACAAAAGGTGGACTTACATGGTGGAAAGTTCATGAACTTAATTGTCTGACCTTTTCATATATATGTCTGAATCTATAACCTTGGGGTGGTCAGTTACCCTTATTGGGAAATACATAGTGTAGGGGTGGTTATTTCACAATTAAAATTCTAATCAAGAGGAGGTTGTACAAGTATTCCAGGTATCTTTATCTCTAATGAACACCAAGGGCTTTGTTAATTAACATTAAATTTCCCATTGGTGAAATCTGTAGTGTTCAATGTATGTGGATTGGCTAGAAATATGGTAGAGGTGTTTCCAAGCTAGAAGAGGATAAAATGATCTAAAAAGACCTATAGTGTTATCTCTCAGAAATGGTATCCTGGGCTTAATTTATAAACAATCCTGTGGGCAGTTACAAATAAGGATTCTTTGTTAGCTGCATCCTGCCACTAGAATATTGTTTTGTCTGCCTCAAGTGTACTTTCATGCAAGGTGCTTTGGAGCACCTAAAAGGTAAGGGAGCTAGACTTGACTAAGCTTACATAACAGGCTGTCCAATTATTTTTATGCCTGTTTATCATTATTTTAATGAGAAACAGAATTTTCTTTAAGGCTTACTTTTATACCTGGTAGTGAGATTATGTGGAGAAGACCTATCACCCTCTAACTATGGCAGGCTACTGATATCTAACAAAACATACCTCATGATTGTGAATGACCAAGTTGGCTTAGATCAGTTTTATAACTGCAGACAACTCTACTTTGGATCCCAGCCTAAAGTTGGTGAGCCTCTTTCTTGGAGGGAAGCTCCTATCCTGGGTGCATGTTGGTAGAGCCTTACTTGATCCAGCAGCCTCCTAGTTATGGGCCTGGGATTTGCATGTACCATAATCTAAGCAGATGTCCCTATAGCATCCCCTAGAATTACCTCTTCGGCATGCTGAGCACTTGCTAATGACTGCCAGAGTTCTGACCATGCTGCAGGGCTCAGCTTTGTCTGAAGGGAGGTTGGTTAAAGCTGAGCTGGCACTCAACCATGAAAGGCCACTGGATATACAGTGGATGTATGAGGGACAGTATGTGCACAAAAGAGAGATGGTTCTGCCATATTGGGGTACCTTGATGGCACACGAAGAGGAGAAAGTAAAAATAGGGCTTTTACTAACAAGAGCTTTCTCTCTATTGTTCCCAGTCAGTCAATTGAGCTTCCCTCAGCCAGTAAATTAGCTGCCAGGAGTAAGTCACTAGTGTACTTTAGAGAACATAAACTTGCACCTTCCACCTCCCACCACCCCATGTCCTGTCGCAAATGTTTTGTTTGTCCCACAGTAGTTTTAAAAAATTGAATTTGAAAGTCGTGGGGTAAGGGCATGAACTCTCCACATTGCCACTGGCCCTATCACTCCATACCTGGACCAATTTCCACATTTATATGATAAACCTGGCCCTTGTAGTCATTCCGTATTTCAATCCCAATTGAAATTGAGTCCAAGGTCTATACGCAGGAATGTCTTAGGTAGAGTTCTGGCTTCATTAACTAGCCAGCTGTGTGACCTTGAGCTAGTTGCATATATTTTGAACCACCTTTGATTTTGTTTTGTATATATATATATATATATATATATATATATTATATGTATATATAATGGGGATGAGAGTGTGTCCTTTCTAATGATGTGATGATTCCATGAGATAGGACATATAAAATGCTTAGTGCAGTGTCTTCCACATAGTATGTGTTAAATGAATGTTAGTTTTTGTTATTATTAGCTCAGCCCTGATTTTAAATTTGTTGATAGAAAGGATGACACAATGAATGCTATATAAATGGATTACAATACATCTATTTTTAACAAATGGGTTGGCATTTGCCATGACATCTAATTTATAACATGGCTAAAGACCAATCATTAGCTAACAAGCAAAGAAGGGAAGAAGCATTGTCAAAATAAAAATAATTTTCTTGTTTCTAATTACCATCTTAAAGAACATTTTTGCTTTGTTTACCTCCAAGACTATAAGTTGAGACTGGTCTCATTTCTTTCAAGTCTTGGATTTCCAACTTGAGAGCCAAACTCACTAATGCTTGCTTGGGCCAACAGCACATCACTTACAGAAGTAACATATGTGAAAGTGCCTGGTACAATGCCTGGTTCTTAGTGGGCGCTCAACAAATATTCAGTCTGAATCAATTTATACCTGTTTGCAGTATCAAGGCTTATTAAACTAGTGATTCCCAAATTGAGTGTGTATTAGAATCACCCATAGAGCTTGTTAAAAAGGTCTATCCTTATATTTTCTGATTTAATAGATATAGAGTGTGACCTAGAAATGCAAATGTTTAATAAGCATCGCTGGTGATTCTAATACAAGTGGTCCAATTCAAGAAATACTGTTTTAAACTAACAATTAGCCTTCAAAATAGCAATGACATATGAGAATATTTGAGAATCTATAACAGGTTCTGGCTGACTGTGGCTGTCAGTGCCTTTTCTACCTAAAATTTACCAAGGTGTTTATCTACACAGAGACCTACAACCACATTTACTCAATTACTCCTCTTTGGGCTGGGCCTTGATCCCTTTCTGTCTCATCAGTTGCTGGGAGCCTGATCCCTTTTGGTCAGCTGAAAGGATGAGGGCCCTGGTTTCAATGAGTGATCGGCAAGGTAGATCGGCCAACCATGGATCATTAAAAGGGGACTATTTTTGACTGCATCATTTTCTTAAAAGGTTAAAAAATTCTTACCATCCCCCATCACAAACTAATTTTACTTCTAAAAATATCCCACAGTAATTGTGAGGAATACAGAGGCTGAGATCACCAATTGTAGCAAATAATCATGCATGAAAGAGGCAACAGAACCACTACCATCAGAAAAGTGTGACTTGAAGGGTCAAAGACAACTAAAATCTTAGTGAGTAAACTACCAGAATTTATCCATGAAGGTCAAATGTTGCAAAATAGGTGAAGTGTATTTGAGGGACTCTTCCTTGTCTTCAAGGGACTCTCAGTGCCCCTTGAATGTGTATAATCCATTTGGTGCACCACTCACCTATCTTGAAAAGCCTCCTCTGAGGACCCTGAAAGGTAATAGATAGTAATCTAATGCAAGAATTCTGTTAGAACTATTGATGACTGATAAGGATTTAACTAATTTCAGATAGCATGTTTGCATTTTAGCACAGGCCTTCAGTGCAGTAATGCAAATAAATGATTTCATGGAATTTTAGACTAAAGACCGACTGATAGGGGGGCGATATTTTGGGTAATAAGTTGCCATTTGGCATTCCTCAAATGACAATGGGTATGCTTTTAAAAGCTTCACTGGAGCAGTCCTCAGCACAGCAGCTCAGATATGTTGGAAAATGGTATTACTTCTTTTTCCTCCCCTCTACCTCACAATGAGTGTCTGACACCAGCCTTGAAAATGGAGTTGATTTTTCAGGATCTTAGGGAACCAGGCAGAATTCAGATTGTGTTGTACTTTTTGTTTCTAACACTGCTTAAGGGAAGTCAGACAGCTGAGGAGCGGATGCTACATGCCTCTTTCTGGCATGCCTTGACTTAGAGAAGTAAAGTGGAAATTGCATGCTCTCTTGGGCAGGTTGTTTCTAAAAGGGACATTTTTGGGTGTGTAAAGAAGTCAAGACACTGCCATCTTGGCTGATGAGCTACCTTCCATCTCAGCCTGCCTTCTAGTCTCCATTTCAAATCCCTACTAAAAGCAACTCTACGTAGATGCTCTCATCAGACATCTAATCATGTCACCTACAGACATGGCTGAAACAGACACAGGTTGTTGAGAATATAGTAGGGATGTACTTGAGTCAGAATGAGCCAAATGTGTCTCTTAACAGAACCTCCTGTGGAAAGCAAGAAGGTACAAATGTAGGTAAGAGCTTTTCAGGGAGAGTTGTTTACCTTGGTAGTCACATTCTCTGTGCTTTGGACTCTTCTTACTCAAAGTATACTTTGAGTAGCAGCAGAACTGGCATCACTTGGGAGCTTACTAGGAATACAAATTCTTGGACAGTATCACAGCCCTACTGAATCAGAATCTTCATTTTAACAAGATCCCCAGGTGATTGATGTGCACATGAAAGGTTGAGAAGTTTTATTCTAGACTGAATTGTGTCCTGTAGGGTTATGGGGTCATTACCAGCTATGTTTCCTCTCCTCATCCTTATCCTTGCTCCTGTGTCTCCTCCAAATAAGGACAAATGATTGTTCTGTTGAGGGTAATTGCTAAAGAATCCTGTGGCAGTTAGGAACTGAGAAGGGAGGTCCAGACTGAGGGATGTAAACATTTACTTCTCTGACCAATGCTCAAATGAAAATCCAGTCAAGAGTAGTCTGGTTATTTCTATTGGGAGGGAGGCCAGAATGTACACTTGAGACAAGACAAGGAAGGGATAGAGGGAGTCAGGAGAAGACACTGTTTGGCCAGGCTTCCAAGTCCCTCCAAAACTACCATTTAGCATCTGTGAAGGGGCTGCTGCCTCATAATCATTGCATTCCACATGCTATCCCAGGAAAAGGAAATTCCGTCTGAGACCCAGCTTCCCTATCACACCCTCTTCTTCTCTGACCTGCTTTCCATGCCAGTGCATCTCCTGCCAATGTTCACATAGGCACCTTCAGACTCTACAACAGCCTGTTGTTGTTTTGTAATACATATAAAAGTTTACACTTTCTAAAAACCATATTATTAAGGCATAATTGAAATACCAACAAGCTGTACATATTTACCTTCTTAAGAAAATGAATTTCTATGAACTTTGGCTGCTTCCCAAATTACCCCAAAGGCTTTTAAGTTCAACATGGTGAAGCTTCACCTGCCCTATGCCTTGGGTGTACTAATATCAAACCTACCATGTGCAGGCAGCTCTTTACTTTGGCCTGTAGAAGATTTCCATGACCAGAGCCAGGTGATCTTTGGTTTGGGTAGAGTGAACAGCCACTCTGTGTGTCATGTCCAGAAACATCCCCATTTGAGTATCTTTCTTTGAAATTGAGGTATCATGGTTTCCATAGCAAGCACTCCCCTGTTAGGTATATTAACCCACTTTTAAGTCACTTTCAGCTAGATTCCTATATTAGATAAAAAGGTATCACCCTCAAAGTACAGTGCAGGACCTGAGGAGGATGGACCAAGATCAGAGATATTCTGATGAGAGAGCATTAGGCCTAGAAAAGTTCAGAGCAGAAAACCATCCTTAGGTAAGTTTGTTGTGGACGGGATGCCAGAATCAGGGGCCAGTCAGTTAGAGTCCAGCAAAAGGGTATAAGCTGGGCAGACAAAGCAAGAGGGGAAAATAATGGCAGAGGTAGAAGTATAAGGAGGACAAATTCTGTCCATGTTAACTTTTTGCCAAGTACTGACCTCTTTTGGAGGTTACAGCCCAAGCTCAAGGCTCATCCTACATATAGGCTGAGGCTATTTGTAGCTGTTTGCCTGGAGCCTCGACATTTCCCAAAAAGGCAGGGAGTTCCTTTTGTGTCTGTACAATTCCCACACTCCTGCTGAAGTATACCCATCATCCCTAGCTAGGGTTTTAATTCCACCCTCCTGTGGACATTTATCGAATTAGACCCAAAGTATCAAAGCCAAAGGAAGAAAGTCGAAGCTTGATTTTTTTTAATGAAACAGGTAAAGTATGCAGATAAATTTCCTGACCTTCTGAGAAGATAGAAAGAAAGCCTATGAAAGTTCCTTCAAACGTATTTACAATCAAAGAAGTTTAAAATTAAATCATCTAAATAAGCATGTTATTCCTCTCCCTCAAAGTTAGAAATTCTATCTTCTAAAATTCTGGCCCTCTCTTAAAATTCATACATCATTTTAATCCTTTAGTCCATTGTGTAAAATGACAAATCTGTTATCCACAAAGGAAGACTAATAACGATGCCTTGGCAGCTTCATTTATTTTTTTAATCACCTCTGACTATCCATAATAATATAATTAAAAATGTATCAAAGCCAAAAATATATAATAAAAATCTCAACCAGCCCCTACTATTCTCATTCAATCCTGGGGGGTAGGGAGGGAAATGCAGCACTAAAAAACAACCTCTGATGGAGGCAGAAGTGGGGAATGTAGAGAACTAGTTTCATCTTAAGAAAAGAAGTTAAAATTGCTGAGATGAAAAGAAATGTGGCTTATTTTGCAGTAAGCATAGAGAACAAGATAGTTTTCTTTGTTCCTTCCCCTCAAACCCTTCCTGTCTTCCCCATCCCCCTTAGAAGATCAACAGGAAGGTGCCTTATAGGGGAGGTATACACATTGCTCAAAGCTCACCTTTACAGCCTGCTGATTGTCGTCTATTTTTATGGCCCAAATGTACAGCGTCAACTTCCTCCCTCCTCTCCACATAAAAAATAGATGGAAAAAAACCCATAACAAACCCTGTGAGGAGGGGACTTAAATCTTTGACTGGTAACACTAAGGCGGCCTCTTTCTGCTTCAGTGGACTAAGTCAGCTGGCCAGAGGGGCTGAGAAGTGAGTTAAGCCAGGGAACTTATTGAAAACTGGTCAGCAGACAGAGAGGAGAGGGGGAGCAGCAAGGACACAAAGAAGGGGAAGGTTGGTGGGTGTGGAGCTGGAGGAGTCCACATTGGTTAATATGTAAAGATCTGTTTGAGGGCAGGAGCCATGATACTGCACGTCTTCACCTTGGTTCCAAATATTAAATGAAAAGGACAAACATGAAACAAAACAAAACCCACCAAAGAGCAGAGAAAAGGATCAGGAGAGACATTTCCTTTCCAAATGGGCTTAAACAGTTAAATGGATCCTGGCAATTAAAAAAATTATAATTAGATTGTGACTCTATGGGCAAGAGAGTGGAAGCATATCTCAGTACACTTAGTAACAAAATGTGCTCAGTTATAAAAGCAGTGTGCTCTCAATTAGCAGGTATATTTCAAGTGGCTCAAAAAAAATTAATGGAATAAAAATTTGCAGCTGATGAGTTAGATTTAGTCAGCAAAAGTGATTTTGCATTGGGCTCCATTAGAGCCTGTAATCCTAAGTCCCATTCTCAGTCCCACCATCACTTGAGCCTCTATCAACAGATTTTTATTTAAGCCAATGCATTTAGAGCACAATTCCATGGCGAATAACCTTTAAGGTTACATTTGCCTTTTCCCTGCTTCTTGCAAACAGTGCGTAATCCACGAGCACATTTGTTGGCTGTAAAGGTGTACAACAGCAATTTTTGCAATGACAGTGCAGAGAGGGAATATGAGATCTGTGTGCTAATGAGCTGACACTGCAGAGGCTGGGGCGATGTAGTGTGCAGTGCACTACAAGTGCACAGCAGCAAGACACAGGAGGGGACTTCAAGGGAATTGGAGGCATTTCCTGAGGAAACAGGGCAGTGAAGCCACACCAATAGTATCTAGCAGTCCCTAGGTGTTTCCACATCTTCCAAAGCCCTAAAACGATTAACTCTGTTTTTCAAAGAACAGACATGTAATTTTAAATGTATGCACATTTCTTATCATATATACTGATTGTGTGTATATGAGTATATACTGATTATGTGTATATGAGTGCCTGTGTGTGGTTATGAATGTATGTCTTCTGAAATCATAATATTCACACCATCCTTTCTTCTGGTATTATCTAGCTAAATTGAAAAGGAAGGCAGCAAACTCAGTTAATCCCTGTGAAATGGGAACATGTGTTCCAAATCAGATAAGTCTCCTTGGTAAACTTCAATTCACCTTTGAGCTGAGATCCCAAATGAACTACCTTTCAAAGCCAGAGTGGCCTCTTAAGACACAGAATGAAGTTTGAGTCTCTCTTTAGCAAACCTCTTGGGGGGTATGCAAAAAAAATATTGGTTACTGGTGAAGATGAGTCTTTAAATAGCTGATGCCTGGGATTCATTGCAAGGAAACCTTCTGTATACACTGGGGGAAAAGATGCAGAGGAAGAACAGAGATCAGGGACACAAGGAAGGCATTATCTTTTATTTATTTTTTGGGTATTTGTTTACCTGCATAAGTATAACATCAAAAGTTTGTGCTGCCTCAGGATTGATGGTGCAGAAAGATCATGGGAAGAAACCAATTCTAGTTTTAGGGGAAACTGAAACTAGAAATTCTGAATAGGAGCAGGGGGAAGTTTCTTTAATTTTTGCTATCCTATTCCATATTGAAACAGATATGAGACATAGGTGTCCAGATTTGGACTTCTCTGTTTTTTTAAATTATCCCTATGTCTCCAGGGAGAGGCATGCCAGAGGATCCAGGGGTCTTTTTCTCTGCACAATAGTGCAATCTATTGGAAAAATAGAACCTGGGATCACCTGCTAGGCTCCAGTACTGAACTAGTATTGTTGCTGACATCAGATATGTGATCTTCACTTCCATAATAAAAAGAATAATTAAGTCCAGGGGAGAAATGAGATACACTTCCAGGGCTTTCCTGGCCCTGTGAAATGATTGTTTTCTGCATCCAGAAACTAGTCATCTTTTCATACTAAGCTTCTTGGCAGAAGCTGCCCAGAGACAGCTTTGAGATTAGGCCCCCATTCAATGATTGTGACATTCAGAGAAGACTGTTTCCAGGACCACAAAAGATGACAGTTTTCTTCCTCTGTCTTCTGAGCTGTAAAGCCTGAGAATGCAACAGGCAACTGGGTACACATCACTGGTTTCTAGATATTTCTCCTGTGTGTGTCAGTGTGTGCATGTAAGTGTATTTGGCATAATTAAAGGCAAGGTCACCTTTTTTTTGTCTTTCTTGATGCTCAGTGAGCCACACCTCTTTTCCCACATTTTCAAGCCCCAAACCATAACCCAGCCTTATAAACTTGCTAGTGGAGGTGCTGTGGAATTAAGGTGTGTGTGAGTGTGAGGGGATCAATTTGTTTTCTTTGCATGGTTGTTCTTTCTATTGCCTTGACGGGTAAGGCATTAAGGCAACACAACATCAAATGGATAACTTACTGCCTGTTCTCAAACCTGAGCTTTTCATATGGCAATGATCATTTCCTGATTGCTCCTTGAGTAGGGTTCCAGTGGCCCTGAGCTGGTGGGAGTCAATTTTATTTGACCATAAAATACAGAACTAAAAACCTTGGAAATCAATCATTTCTGAGAAGTCAATTGGCACTCTTATTCCAGTCCTCATCAGAGGAAAGATGAAGTCACTAAATATTTCAACACTAAAGTCAGTTGAAATATTATTTGTAATTAACAACAATAAATCCTGGTAATTTCATACATTTGGTCTTAAATCTATTCTAATTGATACTTAGAAAGCTGCATCTGAGCATCAGCCCCCTTGACAAGAACGCAGAGCTGCAAGGTTAAGAGTCAGCTGTGTGTTGTAAGTGCTATAGAGACAGGCTGGGATTACTGAAATAAGATGCAAAGTATAGACAGACATTTTGTAACTTTTACTCTTAGCTGGAATTAATAAGTTCCTATTTTTGTCATTGTCAGAAAGGCAAAGAATGTCAAATACAGAGTATCTCAGCACATGTTCATATAAGGATCTTTACCTTCAGCTAAAATTTTCTTAAAGGTGAAAATCACATTTCTTGCAAAGTACTTCACCCCCATATCCTTGACCTATGTCTTCAAATCCAAAGAACCTGTGCCTTTGGAGACCCTTTCAACAGTTTTTGGAAATGTTTGAGGCAGAAGAACTTCAAGAAATTATTATATAAAATTTCACACAACCGAACATAAATTTCTTCCCTGAATGAAAGTCAGAAAATGAAAATTGCAAACTATATAGGCCATAAAAGCAAAACATATTTATGCCATTATTGGCCTCACTGTTGTGAAAACTTTTAGTGAAATAAGCTTAGATGAAGAACTGTTGGTCTTCCTCATAAAACATTCCATTCAAGAAAAACCTGTGTCCAACAGGCTGTCATTTGTGTTCCTGTGGTTTTACTTCTCAAAATGTCCCCTTTCCAGAGGAACCATCACTGGGGCACAACTAGGTATTTCAGAAATGGCTTTGGGACTGATGAAATTCCTCCTTTTTGATATTCAGTTTCCCTGCTGCAAGCCTTCCCCCTCCATCTTTTGCTCTGAATTAAGAGCATATTGTCCTTAACAATGATGGGGTGAACAACACTAGGGGAGACAAAACAAAAACAGCTTTCCAAACAGTTACCTAAGCACTGTCTTCTCCCTTCCTTTCAGTTTGCCTAGCACTGATCACTTGTAATCAGTTTAGTAGTCTTATCAGTTCCTATCAGAGCTCTCTCAGTAAGAAAGGTGATATTCTAGGACAGAAAGAGGCCAGGGAGCCCAGCCTGAGCTGTCCTTCAAGGTCACTTGTTTGCAGAATTTTTCATACTTCGCTCTTATCTATTAGGCAATTGTCAAATTCAGCTCATTTCTACAGCTAGGCACTAGATTTAACAGTCCAATAATGTACATCCTAAATTGACTCAATCAAGAGGCTTCTTTTATTTTAATCCCATCTGAAGAAATTTCCCTGAACAATCATGCGACTTTTTTCTTTCCTTTTTTTCAGCCAAAAAAAAGGTGTGGGGGAGGGAATGCCAGTTTAGCAGGGAGGAAAATGAAACTTTTGCATCAAACATTATTCACGACAGAGTTTTGTGCAATGCCTGAAGTCCCTCCCACAGCAGGATCCTCCCGAGTTGATTTATGCCGCATGAAACCTGGATTGACTAGAGCCTCTACAATGTTTACTGAGGCAATCACCCCTCCCCCGCACATATGCAGACCCCCAAGCCCCACAAGCAAAATGCAAATGAGGTCCCCAAGATCCCAAAGGGAGGAAAAGCAGATCTACTTACAAGCATTAGTCACAGAAAAACTATTGGAGGAATCCAAGTGATCTACGTGGTAATTCAAATGGAAGGGCTTCTCAGTGGTGTTCTGGTTGGTGTTGTATAACTGCACGGCAAAGCGGAAAGCGCTGTGCTCCTGCACCGTGTTTCTCATGAAAAGTCCACCTATAAGCAAAGGGAACCGAGATTTGGCTTGCGTCCCCCCAGGACGGGTTAGAAATTGGGGAGCACTGCAGATACGAGATATCTCTCAATGGTACAGTGTGAAATTATGATTGATTTTCAACCTGTGTGTCTTTCAAGACTCTTGTGAACTCAGATTCTGGCCAAGAGAAACCTGATTTTCCTCTAGATTGAAGGAGAGGAGAGGCTGGAGAGAAGGGGAAAGAGGGAAGAGGGGGCTGCTTTGGAGTAGAACAACGGAACCAAGAGTGGGACTTGGCTCTTTCTCAGGCAATAGCTTCCTCTCCACTGCCCCCACTACCGACTCACATTTCTACAAGCTGGTTCATCTTTTCCTGGCACAAAAGGAAAGGTTGGGAAGAAAAACAAGTTCATTATCCCTGCTGCCCCATCCTGTTCCCCATAGCCAACTCCCCACCCCCGACATGACAATACAGGGATTTGGTTCAGTAATGGCAAAACAGTTCTAACTTCTCGACTTGTAAATACAGAAAGAAGCTGAAAGAACTCCCTCTCAGCGCCAGGGAGCCGGGCTTCAGACAGACACAGCGGCAATTCATGAATTCGTGGTCTGCGTGACTTCACCGCTTCCTGGCTCAGCTCCTTGTCTCTCCCCAGCCTCCTACTTCATCCGCTACCCACCCCGACTCCGGTTGATGCCAGAGTCTGGGCGAACCAGAGTGGGTTTCCACCTCCCCCAGCACTAGCCTGTCTCCGGGGAATCAGAAACGCGGGACAGGGCGCACCGGGCCGGGTTATGCGCCCTGGCGCGGCCAGACAGGCAGGATCACCCTGGGACAACTTCCAGCGGCGGCACACACGCCATGGCAAAGTCCAGAGCAGCAAGCGGAAAAGCCACGACTCTTCGCCCCTTTGCAGCCTCCCAGCCCCCTGCATGCCTCCACTGATCCCCTCATCTTGGAAAACCCGCAGTCCACTCCCCTCTCCAGCCCCAGGAGACCCCTCTCTTGTGCCTGATGCTCCCCAGACCGGCTAGCTCTTTGGAGCTCAAACCCCCACGATTCCTGCAAGGTTCCGGTCCTCAGTCCCTTCCCCAGGCCATGCAGGACAGGGACCGCGGCCGCAGCAGCCACGCCAGGGCAGTGATCTAGGATGCAGGAGAGTCTGGCCCGACAGGGCTCGCTAGCTCAAGCTTACCTATGCTGATGGTGTTGGGGAATCCTCCGTGAGAATGACCCAAAAGCCCCAGGACTAAAAAGAAGACCGCCCGGAGCACGCTTTGTCCCATTTTCTTCTGCCTGGCCATGCTATGCCTAAAAGGAAGCTGACAAGAGCATGGGCACAACTCGGGACTCGTCAAAATAATAATAGAAAAAGAAAAGGAATTTGCTGGCTCTAACACCCCCTCCCTTCAACTTGTTCTCCCTCACTCTTCCTTTCCACACTACACTAGTCTTCCTCCTCCACCTCTTCTCTCTCTCTCTCTCTCTCTCTCTCTCTCTCTCTCTCTCTGTCTCTCTCTCTCTCTCTCTCCTCCCTCTGGCTCCCAGGCGCTTTCACACCCCAACCCTGCCCCCCACCTCACTTCTGTCTTCACACCAATCTGGAAGGCGGGTTCACTGGCTGCAGGCTCGATTCGCCAAAGCGATCTCTCTCCCTATCACAGAGCGAGAGCGAGAGCGAGAGCGAGCGAGCGAGCGAGCGAGAGAGAGAGAGAGAGAGAGAGAGAGAGAGAGAGAGAGAGGAAGAGGGGGAGAGAGCGAGAAATAAAATTATAAAGAAAATCCGAGACTTTTCTCCTCCAGAAGATGGTGGATCTAAAGAGGGGGAAAAAAGAAAGATCGAAAAGGCTCAGCGCCTGTGAATTGGGCTCTTCCAATTGGGCGGGTAGGGGGATATTGATCAAAGTTGATCTGACGTGGAATTAAAGCCGCACACCGCTTAGTTCTACTGCAAACTGCAGCCCCCAACTGCAAAGCCTCAGAGGCGCGGCGCTGGTGTTTGTCAACAACGAAGATGGCATTAATAGAAATACAGTAGTCCTCACGTGGACCAGCCTTTGAAGCTGCAACCGGCCCTTTAAAAAAAGAAAAGAAAGAAGGAAAGAAAAAAAAAAGAAAGGAAGGAAGGAAGGAAGGAAGGAAGGAAGGGAGAAGCTGCATTGTCTCTGCATTTGTATGTCCGTCTTAAAGAAGGGGGTCTGGGGCGGGGGCGGTTAGTGGTTACTCAGGAGTCTTTGTAGGGACTAGGAGAAGACTAAGAAGCAGTTCCCATCACAATGCGCCCAAAGATGCTGCGCATGCCTGGTCCCTGACGCTCGGTTTTTACAGCAGAGATCTGAGGGCCAGTGAACAACTCCCCAACCCCGACAGCTCCGGGAGACGAGTACCACCCCTTCCAAAGTGCAGAGGCCAGTGATGAGCAGTGTGGGGCTTACTGCATTGGAGGAGGTAGAAAATTATGTGCCTGGACGTGGTAACTAAAAGGTTAATGAAAAGGATGCAGGGTCCCACCTACGAAGGAGGAGAGAGATGTGAGAATGAGCTGAGATGAGGTGGAAATTGAAAGCTAAGGTTGGAAGAAACTATCTTTAGCTGCCTTGTTTTCTTGGTATTGCCTATGGACATGGTAGCTTAGGCCCCTGACTGATGACCCCAAAAGGTTATCAATTCATTCTCTGCCACTCTTCGTTTACTCTCAGCGCTAGGGGAGGAAAGAATCTTCCAAGTCAGAAAGTGCAGCTGGATCTCACTGGGGAGTGGTCCCCTCTATAACATCTTGGGGATGAACCTTTTGGACTATAAACTCTTCTTCCTAGCCCCTTTCTCCAGTGGTGAGAAAAAAGCAGCCTCTTTATCTTCCAAGTCTTTCACTCCAACACCAGCTACTCTGGAAGAGACAGGTTTTATCCCTCCGTACACCAGCTATTATTTTCATATCTTCTCCTCCTGGTCTAACTGGAAAAGTAATCTGCTGCCAGTGTACAGCAAGTTGGTACACATGAGGCAGGTAATATGGGGCAGGGCCCAGGGGCCCAATTGGTACACCAATTACTCCAGAACTTTGGATTGGGCATGACATAGGTTGGAGCCTATAGCAGAAAGTTTCCAAGCACTTAGGCAATCAGAAAAATGGTTCTAGGCTCTTCCTAATTTTCTATCCATTTGATAATGCAAAATATATTCCTACATCACCACCCATGAAAATATTTTGTTTTCATTTGCTAGTCCATGGCTAGAAGTGAGGGGGAAACCTGAGAGTCATAGGAGACTGAACTTGCAAGTGGTTGGAGCATTGGGGCAAAGGAGGTAGCAAAAATTAGGTTGGCCACCCCTTGACAAACGTGAGGAGTGAGATAGCATGATTCAGAAACAGAGGCTTAGGAAGCAGGTCCAGGTTCAAGTCTATATTCTATCACATATTCTATTACATATAGGCAGTGTGTGACCTTGAGTGACTTTCTTAACCTGAACCCCAGTTTTCACATCTGCAAAATGGGAGTATTAATATTTCTTTCCCTATAAAGTGATTGTGGATTAAATAAGGATTAAATAAAATAGTAGATGTGAAAGCATCTAATTCAGTGCCTAACTAACAGAAGAATCAATAAATGTTAATTTCCAAACTCCCGTTCCTCTTTCTCAATTTTTAAAAGTGCCCTTCTCTCCCCTCTAAGCTCCTCATGCTGTCATCCTCCCCTTTCTCCACTATCTCCCAAACCTCAGACTCTGCTACCAAGTCTTTGCCAGTGTTTCACATCGACATCGTTCCATCATAACTCCTCAAGAGCACTAGGAGACAGGAGAGAATCTGGTAGATGATTTTTACTAAGGTTCTAATGACACGCAGTGACAAATTGATATTAAAAATGACACATTTAGAGGCACTAAATGTTCCTCTTTTTAGATAACATAGTTGCATTTTAATAGGAAACGTTGATGCTTTGACCCAAAGGAATAATTTCAATAGGGAGTTTCAGTTTTGATTTCAGATGGGTGGACAATACATTTTGGAAGGAGGCAGATGGCTCCCGAAGGAATCTAGGTCCCCATCCATGTTTGGCCAGCCATGAGAAGAGGTAGACAGAGAGATTGTGGCCTTCTTCACTGTCATTTGGCTTGAAAAGTAATGGGGTGGGTCAGTAACAAAAGATAAGAGAAAGAAAGGATTTTCAGTGCCTTTGCACTTGAAAATCCCCATTTGAATTCATCATTGTAAATGACACCCATCCCTTCTGTTATTAGACTCCCCTGCCAACTACCTTTTTCCTTTCATTTATTTGCTGCCTGCCACTCTTTCAACTTTTATCTGTCAGTGACAACACTTGGCGGAATTGGACTAATTCCATCTAAGCCATCAGGGACATAGTGGCAGAGTAGGCATATTGCTGTTGGTTGAAAAGCCTGTATAATACATGCAAATTCTTTAACAATTGATCCTTTACCCAAGAAAGCAGTGAGCAACTTTTTGAACTTCATCTTTTGTTTCCCAATGAGGAGCTAGAAATTTTACTAGCAGCATCATAGCCACCAGAAGTTGCCAATGAAGCCCCAAATCTAGCTCTCCCTCTGTAGTTAAGAGGTATTCCTGATGAACTCAGGATTACCTGATAGTCTTAGGACCATGGTTTGCACTTTCAAATGAGCTCTATGATACACTTTAAGTAGCAATAAAATAACTAATTTGGGTTCTTATTGAGAAGTTGTTTTGTATTCTTTCATGAGATGGTTAGCCAGACTACAAGAGGGGACACAGGAGAGGTGCAGGAAAACAAATTTGATTATATTTACAGGTTTTAGAGAAAGCAGAGTTACCATATGCCATGAAGGGGGAAAACTAAGTGAGAGGGCTCAACCAAGCAGGTGGAGATGAGAGAGAGAGAGAGAAAGAGAGAGAGAGAGAGAGAGAGAGAGAGAGAGAGAGAGAGAGAGAGAGAGAGAGACCCATGGTCAACTGCCTTTATTGGGGGTCAGGATAGAGTACACAAGCAAAAGGCAGGAGATAATTTTATTGGTGCATTTGAATGTCATTAGGTTGTAGTGAGGGGAAGGCAAGAAGGGCATCTTGTAGAAGGGTAAACCTGGTCACCTTGGTGGGGTGCTTACAGCCTGTTGGCAGGGATGTTGAGGCAGCAGGAAAATATGAAGTTTTAAGATTTATAATAAAAAAGTGAAAATAGGACTTCTCTTAATGAAGTCTCTGTTTATTTCAGGCTTTGGATAAGGGCATTTGTGTAAGCAGAAAGAAATGTTGGCCAGCTGAGTTTGGAGAGGGGATCTATACCATACACTGAGCTTCATACTTGCTAATTTGATACCTTGCAAATAAAAAAAATAGCAACATAAATCACCCTGATTCATTGGAAGGAAACTGCTAATCCCTTAAAGGTAATGAAACCAAGATACTACAGACATACCTCAGAGATATTGTGGATCTGGTACCAGACTACCACAATAAAGCGAGTATTGCAATATAGCGAGTTGTAATCTTTTAGCTTGTGGAGGGTCTTGCCTTCAATTTGTAAAAAAACACATTTGTGGGAGAAGGGATCCAAGATGGCAGAGTAGATAAATGCTGTGCTTGCTCATCCAGTGCAAACATCAAAATTATAACTAAATTATAAAATAATCAACGCAGAGAACCATCTGAAATCTAGCTGTCTAGAAGTTTAATAACTAAGGGTATAAAGAAGAAGCCATGTCAAGAGTGGTAAGAGGGGCAGAGACACGAAATGGGATGGCCCCAATGTTCCATGTGGCAGATGAAAATTGGGAAGGATATCTAAGCCACTGAGATTTCCTACAGAGGAGCAAGGGACCACAGCCTTACCTTAGGCTCCCCAGCCAGGAGTGCTGGTACTGGGAAGAGGAGTCCTTACAACATCTGCCTGTGAAAAACAGTGGAGATTCTGACCTTCTGGGTGGGATGGAAGGCTGTGAGAAACCACACAGACTCACTAGCGGTCATTCACCCTGTGCTCCAGTGGAGGGACAGTGACATGGGGGACGTCAGAGTCATAGGGGGAAAGACTGAGTTGTGTGGCTGCAGGGAGAGGACTGGAGGGACAAAAACTCCTCCCTTGCAGCCAGAAGGGGGTGTCTTCTTTCTTGTGTTGAGCCCTCCCTCATGCCCCTGGCCAAATCTGAATCTGAATTGATCTGGTGAGCTCCACTTGCTCCACTCTGGTGACTTACTTAGATCCCGTCACACCCAACTCTGTACCACATGAGGCTTTATCACCAGCTGAACATCAGAGGACCTGGCAGCAGGTCTCAGAATGTCCTGGATTTTTTTAGAGCTACCGCAGACCCAGTACTCTTCACAGTGTGGTCTCTCTCATAGGTCTCCATGCCCAGCTCAGGCAGCAAGCAGCCATGGATTTCTTTGTGGCTTCTACCACGTAGTCCTTGGCAGGTCACAGGCAGTGACTGACCTGGGTCTGCACCACAGCACCTCTCAAGAGGCCCCAGTACCAACATACTTGGAGCTAAACTTCAGACCAGTGCAGAGCACCACCTCATTACCCCAAAAGTGGCACACCTAAAGAGCAGTCTCAACAGGCACAAGAGCCCTGGGGTAAATCTCACTCCATATGGTAAGCTCCCTGCATAGAGACCATAAGCCGTGGATATGGCCATACCCCACAGCTAGTCACCCTAAGTGTTAATCCCACCCAATGATGTACCCAAAGCACTTAAGGCTCAAATATAACAAGACAAAGAAACAAAACAGTGACACTACTGGAGCACCCAACAAAGGTGACCAGGGAGACTGTGCCACTGGGTCCCACAGGGCACTTACTGCATAAAGCTACCAGGCAAGACTGGGAGACATAGTAGATCTACCTACCACATAGAAACAAATACAGAGATGCAGCCAAAACGAGGAAACAAAAACAAACATCCCAAATGAAGGAACTGGAGAAAACTCCAGAAAAAGAATTAAACAAAATGGAGTTGAAAATACTGGTTATAAGGATGATTGTGGAACTTAGTGAGAACTTCAACAAAGAGATAGCAAACATAAAAAAAATGCATAAAAAACATGAAGCAGCACCAATCAGAAGTGAAGAATACAATAACTGACATGAAGCATGCACTAGAAGGAATCACAAACAGACTAGATGTAGCAGAGTATTGAATCAGCAATTTGGAAGCTAAGGTAGCAGAAAACACCCCATCAGAACAGCAAAAGGAAAAAAATAATATTAAAAATGAGGATAGCTTAAGAAACATCTGGGACAGTATCAAGTGTAACAACATTCACATCATAGAGGTACCAGAAAGAGAAGAGAAAAACCAAGGGATTGAGAGACTATTTGAAGAAAAAAATGAGTGAAAACTTTCCTAATCTGGCAAATGAAATAGACATACAATCCCAGGAAGTGCAGAAAGTCCCAAACAATATGAACCCAAACAAGCCCAAACCAAGACACAATATAATAAAAATGGCAAAGGTTATGAGGTCTGACAACAAAGTGTGCAAACTCATGCTAGAAAAAGTGTTACATACTTCATTGCTGAATATCACTATGGTCACCTTTGAAGTACTCCCCTTGGGAAGTTATGCATGGGCGCCAGCACCTAGTCCACCCTGCAAATCAATTTTGGAACTCTTTTTCTGGAATGGCCATCAGAGCTGTTGTCATATTACACTTGATGTCCTGAATGTCATAAATATGTGTTTCTTTCAATATTTCCTTTATCTTCAGGTAAAGAAAGAAGTCATTGGGGGCCAGATCAGGTGTGTAGGGAGGGTGCTCCAATACAGTTATTTATTTACTGGTTAAAAACTCCCTCACAGATAGTGACGTGTGAGCTGGTGCATTGTCATGTTGCAAGAGCCATGAATTGCTAACAAAAGTTTCAGGTCATCTAACTTTTTCACGAAGCCTTTTAAGCACTTCTAAATAGTAAACTTGGTTAACTGTTTGTCCAGTTGGTACAAATTCATAAGGAATAATCCCTCTGATATAAAAAAAGTTAGCAACATTATTGCAACAAGTTCTCGAACTTAATTGTCATACCTTGTATATAATATAATTTTGCTTGGACATGGAAGGGAATGAGTTGTTGCCATGTGTAATGGCATGGTTGGACCTTGAGGGTATTATACTGAATGGAGGGTCAGACAGATGCAATATAATTTCACTCATAAGTAGAATCAAAATAACAAAATAAACAACCAAACAAAACATAAACACACTCATACATGCAGAGAACATTTTGATGGCTACCAGATGGCTACCAGATGGCTACCAGAGGGTGGGTGAAAAACAGAAAAAGATTAAGAAATACAAACTGGTTGTTACAAAGTAGTCATGGAGATGTAGGGCATAGCATATGTAATATAGTCAATAATATTGTAATAACTATGTATAGTTTCAGAGGGGTATTGAATTTATCAGGGTGATAGATGGGAGGGGAGTTGGGGGACAGGGTAAAAAAGGTGAAGGGATTAAGAAATACAAATTGGTAGTTACAAAATAGTCATGGGGATGTAAAGTAAAGCATAAGGAATTAGTCAATAATATGGTAATAACTATGTATAATGCTGCTTGAGTGCTAGACTAGTCAGGCGGATCACTTCTTAAATTATACAAATGTCTAACTACTATGATGTACATTTGAAATTAATATAAAGTAATAGCAAATTAACATTCTGTAATGGAAAAATTAAACAAAGTGGGGAAAAGGTGAGAGGGAATAAGAGGTTCAAATTTCCAGATATAAAACAAGAAAGTAATGGGGATGTAATGTACAGCATGGTGAATATAATCAATAATATTTTGATAGTATATGTAGTAGCTATGTATGACATCAGATGGATAGTAGAATTGGTGGGGTTATCACTTTTTGAAGGGTATAAGTGTCTGATCATCACATTGTTTTGTACACCTGAAACTAATAATAAAATAAAATAATATTGTGATAGCATAGTACAGTGTCACATGGTTTCTGGACTAATGGTGATGACTTGTTTAGGTATATAAATGTTGAACAACTATGATGTACACCTGAAACTGATATAATGTTGTAGATTAGCTATATTTTAAATAAAAATCTTAAAAAGAACATAATTGTGAATAACAGTAAAGTGAAGCACAATAAAATGAGGTATGCCTGTATATCGTTTGCCTAATGGAAAAATAACTTCCTTGCCATTTGACTTGAAATTTTTATTTCTTTTTTTTTTTAAGATTTTTATTGGGGAATTGGGGGAAGGGGAACAGACAAGTTACTGTCGTTTTGTTCTTCAGTCTAGTTGTGGAGGACGTTGCTTCACTGGCCCAAGTTGGCACCATCATTGCACTCTTCCCAGGCAAGGCAGATCAGTCAACGGCTTCTGGATGGCCACTCACTGTGGCTGCTGGCTAGTCACGCTGGCTGCTGGCTACATACAGTAGCCCATGGCAACCCACTGCCACAGGGGCTGCAGCTTATGCCATCGCCGCACGGCAGCCCAACTCCAGGTTGTGCTGTTGTTCAGCATCTTAGCTGTGGAGGGCAGTGTCACTGGCCCTCATATGTGGGATCCAAACCGGGGCCCTCTGGCATCCCAAGCCAGTTCTTAACCATCGCGCCACTCGGCCGGCCCCTGAAACTTTTCTTTCTTTAACAAACATCTGACCATCTGCTTTATGACAGACTCTACTAGGAACCAGGGAATAAAGAAACAAAATAGTTGCTGCTTTCAATGCATTTAAAGTTTAGAGGAAGAGCAGATATATTCACTCACTGTCAATGTCAATGCAACGTGGTAAGTGCTGTGAAAACAGCAAGCACAAGGTGCCATGGCAGTATAGAGGAAGGTGTTCAAATATATGAAACAAGACAATTCCTTTATTCCAGGTTCAATTCTAAACCATTAAAGAGACAAGATAGAAGAAGGTGTGTTTTTCTTTCTTTTTTTTTCTACTTAAATTTTATTGGGGTGAAATTGTTAGCAAACTTACATAGATTCCACGTGTACAATTCTGTAATACGTAAACTATATATCATATTTTGTGTTCACCACCCAGAGTAAAACTCTTTCCACCACCATATATTTGATCCTTTTTAACCTCATCTACCACTCCCCTCCCCATTTACCCTCTGGTAACCACTAAACTATTGTCTGTATCTATGAGTTTTGTTTCTTCATTTGTTTTTCTTCTTTTGTTGTTTTCAGTTTTATAAACCACATATAAGTAAAATCATATGGTTCTTGACTTTTTAAGACTGACTTATCTCACTTAGCATCATAATCGCAACATCCATCCATGTTGTCCCAAATGGCACTATTTCATCTATTTTTACAGCAGAATAGTATTCCATTGTGTATATATACCACAACATTTTTATCCAATCATCTATGGAAGGACACTTTGGTTGTTTCCATGTCTTGGCCACTGTAGATAAAGCTTCAATGAACATCAGAGCACATATATCTTTAAGGAGAATTTTTTTCAGATTTTCTGGGTAGATGCCAAGAGAGGGATTGCTGGATCATATAGTAATTCTATTCTTAATTTTTGAGGAACCTCCACAGTGCCTTCCATAGTGGCTGCACCAATCTGCATTACCACCAACAGTGTATGAGGGTTCCTTTTTCTCCACAACCTCTCCAACGCTTCCTATTATTTATCTTGTTGATGACAGCCATTCCTAACTGGTGTGAGGTGATATCTCATTGTAGTCTTTATTTGCATTTCTCTGATGATTAGTGATGTTGAGCTATTTTTCATATGTCTATTGGCCATCTGCATGTCCTCTTTGGACAAATGTCTATTCAGGTCCTCTGCCCATTTTCTAATTGAATAGTTTGTTTTTTTGTTGTTGAGTTATATGAGTTCCTTATATATTTTGGATATTAGCCCCTTATCTGAGGCATTGTTTGCAAAACTCTTCTTCAATTCACTTGGTAGCCTCTTTGTCGATAGTTTATTTCACTGTGCAAAAGCCTTTTAGTTTGATATAGTCCCATTCATTTATTTTAGATTTTGCCTTTGATGTCAAATTCATAAAATGCTCTTTGAACCCAAAGTCTATAAGCTTAGTGTCTATGTTTTCTTTAATGCAGTTTACAGTTTCGGGTCTTATGTTTAGGTCTTTGATCCATTTTGAGTTAATTTTGGTACATGGTGACAGATAGCATTCTAGTTTCATTATTTACACATGCCTCTCCAATTCTCCCAGCACCATTTATTGAAGAGGCTGTCTTTTCTCCATTGTGTGTTTTTGGCTTTTTTTAAAAAAAATTATCTGTCCAAATTTATATAGGTTTACTTCTGGGTTCTCAATACTATTCCATTGGTCTGTGTGTCTGTTTTTCTGCCATTACCATACTGTTTTAATTACTGTTGCCCTGTAGTACAAGCTGAAGTCAGGGAGTGTGATACCTACTGCATTGTTCTTTTTTCTTAGGATTGCTTTTGCTATTCAGGGTCTTTTTTGGTTACATACAAATATGATGATTTTTTGTTCTATTTCTTTGAAAAATGCCATTGGGATTTTGATGGGGATTGCATTAAATATGTATATTACTTTGGGTAATAAGGCCATTTTATCTATGTTGATTCTTCCAATCCATGATCACAGAATGTCTTTCCATTTCTTTGTGTTTTCTTCAATTTCTTTTAAAAATGTTTTACAGTTTTCAGTGTATAGGTCTTTCACACCCTTGGTTAAGTTTATGCCTAGGTATTTTATTATTTTTGTTGCAATTGCAGAAGGAATAGTTTTTTAATTTCTTTTTCTGAGGTTTCATTGTTAGTATATAGGAGTGCAATGGACTTTTGAACATTGATTTTGTAGCTGGCAACTTTACTGTATTTGTTTATTGTTTCTGTTAGCTTTGTGGTGGAGTCTTTAGGGTGTTTTATGTATAGCATCATGTCATCTGCAAAAAGTGACAATTAAACTTCTTCATTCCCTATTTGGATGCCTTTTATTCCTTTCTCTTGCCTGATTGTTCTGGCTAGGACTTCCAATACTATGTTGAAAAGCAGAGGTGATAGGAGTGAACATAGAGCAAAAGGATCCAGTTTTCACTGCTAATTATGACATTAGTTGAGGGTTTCTCATATATGGCCTTTATTATGTTAAGGTATTTTCCTTCTATACCCATTTTTAAGCGTTTTAATCATAAATGGATATTGCATCTTGTCAAATGTTTTTTCTGCATCTGTACATTAATCATATGTTTTTGTCCTTTATTTTGTTTATGTGTTGTATCACATTGATCAATCTGCATATGTTGAACCACCTCTGTGTCCCTCAGATGAAACCTACTTTGTCGTGATGTATAATATTTTCACTGCACAGTTGCATTCGATTTGCTAAAATTCTGTTTAGTATTTTTGCATCTGTACTCATTAGAGATATTGGTTTGTAATTTTCTTTTTTTGTGTTATCCTTGACCAGGTTTTGGCATCAGGGTAATGTTGGCCTCATAAAATGAGTTAGGGAGTATTGTGTCTTCTTCAATATTTTTGGAAGAGTTTCAGTAGGACAGGTATTAGATCCTCTTAGAATGTTTGGTACAATTCACTAGTGAAGTCATCTCGTCCTGGACTTTTGCTTTTGGGAATTTCATGGATGACTGATTCAATTTCCTCACTGTTGATTGGTCTACTTAGATTTTCCAGTTATTTGTGATTCTGCCTAGGGAGGCTGTATGTTTCTAAGAACATGTCCATTTCTTCTTGGTTATCGAATTTGGTGGCATATAGCCGTTCATAGTGTTCTTGGATAATTCTTTGTATTTTTTTTAATTGGGGAATTTGGAGAGGGGAACAGTGTTGGGGAATTGGGGAAGGAGACCAGCAAAGTTGTTGTTCTTCAATCTTAGTTATGGAGGGCGCCAGTCACAATCTGGCTGCCTGTCGGCAGTTCTTGGCCTCTAAGCTCAAGATGCTGTGTTCAATCTTAGTTGCGGGTTGGCGTAGCTACCATCCCATGTGGGAGTCGAACCTGGCAGCCTTGTTGTTAAGAGCACACACTCTATCCACTGAGTCATCCGAGTGGCAGCTCAGCTCAAGGTGCTCAGTTCAGTCTTAGTAGTGGGCTGGTGTAGCCCATCATCGAACAGGCAGTCTTGTTAGGAGCACGTGCTCTCACCAACTGAACCATCCTGCCACCTGTTGGCAGCTCAGCAGCAGCTCCGCTCTGGTGCAGCATCACTGGCCCATTAGAGAATCAAACTTGTGGCCTTGTTGCTCAGAGCTTGTGCTCTTAAGCTAAATCTTAACCAACTTAGCCACTCCGCTGGCCCAATCCTTTGTATTTTTGTGACATCCATGGTAACTTCCTGTCTTTCATTTCTGATTTTGTTTATTTGTGTCTTTTCTCTTTATCTTAGTGAGTCCAGCAAAGGTTTTGTCAATTTAATAATTATTTCAAAGAACCAACTGATTGTTGCATTAATTTTTCTATTGTCTTTTTGTTCTCTATTTCATTTAATTCTGGTCTCATTTTTATTATTTCCTTCCTTCTGTTGACTTTGGGTTTCATTTTTTTTTCTTTTTCCAGTTGTTTAAGGTGTAATATGGGGTTATTTATCTGGGATTTTTCTTGTTTCTTGAGATAGGTTCTGTAAGGATGTAAATTTACTTCTTAAAGCTGCTTTCACTGTATCACAAATATTTGGCTGGATATGTTTTCATTGTCATTTGTTTCTATGTATCTTTTGATCTCTCCTCTTAGTTCTTCTTTGACCCAGTCTTTCTTTAAAAGTATGTTGTTTAATCTCCACATATTTCTTGTTTTTCCTGCTTTCTTTTTGTGGTTGATATCCGATTTCAAAGCCTTGTGATCAGAGAATATGCTTGGTATGATTTCAATCTTCTTAATTTTGCTGAGGCTAGTTTTATGTCCTAATATATGGTCTATCCTTGAGAATGTTCCATGTACACTAGAGAAGAATGTATAGTCTGTTGTTCTAGGATGAAGTACTCTATAAATGCCAATTATATCCATTTCATCTAATGTGTCATTTAGGGCTGATATTTCTTTATTTTCTGTTTCAATGATCTATCCGTAGCTGTCAATGATGTATTTAGGTCCCCCACTACAGTTGTGTTTTGGTCAATTTCTCCCTTTAGTTCTGTTAGTAGTTGCTTTGTATATTTCGGTGGTCCCTGTTTGGGGGCATAAATATTGATGACTGTTATATCTTCTTGTTGCATAGTCCCTGTTATCACTGTGAAATTTCCATCTTTGTCTCTTGTTATCTTTTTTATCCTGAAGTCTCTTTCATCTGATATCAATATGGGTACGCTTCCTTTTCTCTGAATACCATTTGCTTAAAGTGTCAACTTCCACCCTGTTACTTTGAATCATATTTGTCCTTGTAGCTGAGATGTGTCTCTTGGAGGCAGCATATTGTTGGGTTTAGTTTTTTTAATCCAATCTGCTATCTGTGCCTGTTTATTGGTGAGTTCAGTCCATTTACATTTAGGGTGATTATTGATATATGAGGATTTCCTATCATTCTATCTTTGGGTTTTTGGTAGGACTGTGTTTCCATTGTTTCTTTGCCTTTTTGTTGCTGTCTATTATTTTAGTGTGGTGGTATTCTATGATTTTTCCAACTATTTCTTCTTTTTTTTGTTATGTATTTCCATTCTGTATTTTTTTGTGTGGTTATCATTAAGTTTATGTAAAATAGTTTCATATTTAGAGTATTTTATTTTCTTCAGCATGCTTCCTTTCTCCATTCCCTTGTGGCAGTTCAAACCTTTACTCTCTCCCATTTTACGTTTTTGTTGTCACAAGTGATCCCTATTTATGCTGTGAATTGACTTCTGCGCTACAGTAGCAAGTTGTCTTTTTCCTCTTTTTTTAATTTTTTTTCTTCTTTACCCTGTATGTTATATTTCAGTGTATACTGTCTTCTTTGATGTAGGGGTTGACATTTCCTGCTTCTGTCTGTCTGTTCATAATATTTCTCATGTATTCTTTTGCTTTTTAGTTTCAGGTCAAATAGTTTCCTTCAGTATTTTTTGTAATGCAGTTTGTGTGTTAGAAAATTTTCTCAACTTCTGGATGTCTGGAAAGGTCTTAATTCTTCTCTCATATCTAAAGTATATCTTTGCTGGATATATTATTCTTTGCTTACAATTTCTCTTGTTTAGTAGTTTGAATATTTGATTCCACGCCCTCCTGGCTTGTAGTTTCAGCTGAAATGTCTGATGATAATCTAATGGGCTTTCCTTTGTAGATTAATGTCTTCTTTTCCCTGGCTGCCTAGAGGATTCTTTTTTTGTTGTCAATTTTTTTTATCATTAGTTTCAGGTGTACAAAATAATGCAACACTTACGCTTTTCACCCCTCACAAAGGCTTTTTTTCAATTATTATTTTTTATTGTGAAATACACATTTTTTAGAATTAGTTTCAGCTGTACAACAGAGTGCAATAGTTATACTTTTTACCCCTCAAAGGGACAACACCCCTCCCCCAATCTGCCACCCCACTTCCGCCCCCAATATCATACATATCTATTACAATTCCCTTGACTCCACTCCCAATGTCTTTGTTGTCGATTTATGACAGCTTCAATACTATGTGCCTTGGAAAAGGTACGTTGGGATTGAGGGAATTAGGTGTTTTATTTGCTTCTCGGATTCAGGGATCCAGTTCTTTCCACAAGTGTGGGGAGTCCTCATCACCTATTGTTTGAATATACTTATGTTCCCTTTTACCTTTCTTTTCCTTCTGGTATGCCCATTATTCATATATTGCTATTTCTGATGGAGTCAAAAGTTCTTGTAGAGTACTTTCATTTCTTTTAACTCTCTAGTATTTCTCTTCTTCCATCTGTGTCATTTCCAGATTGCTATCTTCAATGTCATTGATTCTTTCTTCCATCTGATCATCTCTATTACTTAAGCTGGCTGTTTCATTCTTCCTTTCTTTTATTGAGTTCTTAATCTTCAGGCATTCTATTTGATTCTTTAAAAAAAATAATCTCTTTGGTAAAATGTTCACTTTGTTCTCTGGTTTTGCTTCTGAGTTCATTAAACTGTCTGTCTGTGTTTTCTTACATCTTGTAGTATTTTCAGAACTGCAATCTTGAATTCGCTTTCATTTAAGTCACATATTTCCATGTCTTTAAGCTCATTTTCTGGAGAATTTTATTTTCTTTGTGAGCTGCCTTGTTACCTTGATTATTCATGGCAATTAATGAATTATTATTTCTCTTCTTAGGCATCTACAGGAGTGGGTTCTGCAGAAGATTGGTAGGAAGAGGTCTTTCTTTTGCTTTCCAGTAGGTGTTGGTAGAATGCTTTATTTTAGCTCCTACCTTAGCCTTTCATTCTCTCTCACGCTGTAGTGTTATATTTTCTCTGCACTGTTTTCTGGCTTCTCCTACAATGGGTTGATTCCCTGGAAGGTGAGCTTCTCCTCTGTGAGCAGTTTCCCTGGGTCTCAGGGCACCACCTCCATTGGGGAATGTGGAGAGCTTCTGATTTTATAAAGGACTTCCTGCCCCAGATTCAGGGCCCGTGTGTTTCAGTGGCTCTGTTTAGCCCTGTAGGGATCAGCCCAGATAGATGGGGGTAAGGGTAGGGTGGATTGTGTCAGGTGGCTTTGAGCAATGGTGGCAAACACCAGCACAGCCATTCCTGCTCTCAAGGCTCTCTCCCCATTGCTGGAATTAGTGGGGTTGCCAGTCTGTGGCTACAGGCCACAGTTTTCAGAACTGAAAATATTTTTCTTTTGATCTGACACTGCTACTGTTCCGTTTCTAGCACTTGGCATGTGGGGGTGGTGCGAGCTCTGGGAGGGTGGAGAGGGAGCTGTTAGTCTCTGTGCCTATGCTTTCTATCCTCTGCTTGGCAGTGAGGGCATAAACTGCCATTTTCACCCTTCTTCCCTCAGTCTTTGCTCTGAGGTCTCTGTCATGAGCTTTGGGTTTATCCGTGTTATATGCTGATCCCTCAGGCAGGGCTATGGGCCATAAGGGGAGAGCTAGCAGTCTAAATTCTATCTCATGACTGTGGTATCTCCATATTGCATGCAACATGAAGCTCTGAGCTCCAAGCTCCAGTTTGCATCTTGCTCCTGTGCGGCCAATGTCTCCGCTCTTCCCCCCTTCTCTTCTCCCCCACTCACCCAATTTGTCCACTTTTAGATGATTTCAGTTGCTAGTCTCTTAGTCTCGCCTGTCTTCTGTGCAGCGAGTTCTTTGTGGAATTATAGTTGTTCAATTTGTTGTAAATTCCAAGGGAGATTTCAAGAGGCTGACCTCACCCCACCATTTCTAAGATGTCATTGAACATGGGGTTTTCTAAGGACCCTTCCTGTTCTCCTGTTACATGGTCCTATGATTCCATGAGGCAGGATTATTTTAGGGTCAGAAAAACTGTCTAAATCACAACTTACACTCTAATCAAGGAACTAATCTATGTACTACTGATTGCTAATTATTGTTTCTTGCACTTTCCTTCCTGGATTCCTTGGGAAAGTTAGAGTTCAGCCATATCTGGAGATTAAGTTTTGGTGTAAGAAAGCTTAGGTCCTACATTTTAGTTATCTATCATCCCATCTTCTTTAAAATTTTTTAATTTAATTTAATTTTTAAATGATAGTTCACATTCAATATTATATTAGTTTCAGGTGTACAGAATAGTGGTTAGACATTTATATAATTTACCAAGTGTTCCTCCCAATAAGCCTAGTAAATAACTAGCACTATACATAGTTATTACAATATTATTAACTGTATTCTTTATGTTAATTCCCATGACTATTTTGTAACTACCAATTTGTACTTTATAATCTCTTCAGCTTCTTTCACCCTGCACCCCAATCCCCTTATCTATCACCCTGATAAATCTAGTACCCATATGATACCATACATAATTATTACAATATTATTGAGTATATTGTTTTGCTATACCCTACATCCCCATGACTACTGAGTAAGATCCAATTTGTACTTCCTAATCCCTTCCCCTTTTCATCCACCTCTCCAAACTCCCTCCCAGCTGACAACCATCATAATGCTCTCTGTATCTATGAGTGTATTTCTGTTTGTTTTTTTGTTTATTTTGTTATTTAGAGTCTGCATGTGAGCAAAATCAAATTGCATGTGTCTTTCTTTGTCTGACATACTCCACTTAGTACAAAGCCCTCCAGGTTCATCCATGCACCACAGATAGTAAGAACATATTCCTTTCCATGGCTAAACCATATTCCATTGTGTATATGCACCACCTCTTCTTTGTTCACTCATCCTTTGACAGACACACAAGCTGCCTTCAAATTTTTGGCCATTGTAAACAGTGCTGCAATGAACATATGGATGCACATATCCTCTTGAGGTAGCATTCTGGGTTTCTTCAGATAAATACCCAAAAGTGGGATTACTGAGTTATTCTTTGTCTCTTGTTATAACCTTTGCTTTAAAGTCTATTTTATCTAGTATAAGTATTGCTACTTCAGCTTCTCTTTTTTTCTTTTCCATTTTTATGAAATATTTTTTCTCATTTCTTTACTTTCAGTCTGTGTGTTTCTTTTGACCTGAAGTGAGTCACACCTTGGAAGCGTATATAAAGGTCTTGTTTTCTTATTTGTTCAGCCACTCTCTTTTGATTGGAGCATTTAATCCATTTAAGTGATTTTTTTACAGATCTGTAGTTATTTACAGTGTATTATTCATGTTTTTTTCTTTTTCTTCTTAAAAAAGTCATTTTAATATTTCTTGTAATACTGGTTTGGTTGTAATGAATTTCTTTAGCTTTTTTGTGTCCGGGAAGCTCTTTATCTTACCTTCAATTTTACATGATAGCCTTGCTAGGTAAATTAGAGTAGAGTAGTGTTGGTTGCAGTTCCTTGTTTTTCATCGATTTGAATATTTCATCCTCATCCCTCTGGCCTGCAAAGTTTCTGTTGAGAAGTCGACTGACAGTCTTATACGAACTCCCTTGTAGGTAACTAAGTGCTTTTCTCTTGCTGCTTTTACAGTTCTTTCTTTGTCTTTAACCTTTGCAATTTTAATCATGATGTGTTTTGATGTAGATCTCTTTCGGTTCCTCTTGTTTGGGACTCTCTGTACTTCCTGGGGTTGTATATTTATTTCTTTCACCAGGTTAGGGAAGTTTTTCATCATTATTTCTTCAAATAGCTTTTCAATTCCTTGATCTTTTTCCTTTCCTTCTATTTCCTTTATATCATTTTCTTCTAGTACTTCTATGACGCAAATGTTATTATGCTTAATGTTTTCCCAGAGGTCTCTTAACTATTCTCATTTTTTTTAGATTATTTCTTCTACCTTATCTTCTAAAGTGCTGATTTGCCCCTTTGCTTCATCTAATCTACAGTTGATTCCCTCTAATGTAGTCTTGATTTCAGTTATTGTACTGTTTATTTCTAACTGGTTCTTTTTTATGTTTTTTATTTCCATTTTTATGTTTCCTATCTCTTTGTTGAAGCTTTCCCTGAGATCACTGGGCATCTTTCTATCCAGTGTTTTTAACTCTATGTCTTGTAGACTGCTTGTTTCCCTCTTGTTTAGTTCTTTTTCTAGAACTTTTTTCTGTTCTTTTATTTGGGACACGTTTTCTTATCTCCCCATTTTGGCTGCCTCTCTGTGTTTGTTTCTATGTATTAGGTGGAGCTTCTCTCTCTTTCAGTCTTAGTAGAGTGGCCTTATGTAGCTGTGTTCCTTTGAGGCCCCTTGACACAGCCTCCCTGCTCACCAGAGCTGGGTGCTCCAGGTGTGTCCCTTGTTTGGGTTGTGGTCGCCTTCCTGTTGCAGTTGAGCTTTTGTTATTGTTTGCATGCAAATTGGAGAGATTGACCCTCAAGCTTATTGGTTATGAGGACTGGTTGTGAACTACAGCTGTTGTGCAGCTGCTGACACTACAAAGCAGGATTCACTTTAGCAGGGCTCTGGTGCCTACCCAGTCTACCCTTTGGCTGTATCATCCTTGGAGGTAGCTGGATGATGCTGCAGCTTGTTCTGAAGCTGGTCACTGGGCATGTCACCCCTGGGGCCTCCTGGGAGAGGCCCTGCCACAGGCCAAGTTCAGCCATAGCCTGTACCCTGACCAGGTCCACCTGGCATAAGCCACAAAGCAATGCACAGATGGCCACCACCTGCACTGTGCTTGGAGGGGCCTCGAGAGACCCAGCTGTGAACCAAGGCTGGCTGCCACTAGTGCTAGGCTTAGGGCTGCTCAGCCAGAGGTATAGGACTCACCAAAGCCCGATTCTGCATGTTTAAATTTTGTGATACTTTGAGAGATTTTAGAAAAATCTGCAGTATGAGCTAACATAGGCCATTTATACAGAAAAGCCACTGGAAGTGTCTTGGGTGTACCTGAAAGTCGGATGAGGTGAAGTCTCATGGAATCAGAGCTAAGAGAAGGTTTAGCCAGGTTGATGGAGACTCAGGTATGGTGGCCCCCTGTATTTGCATGCCAGGAGGAGAGAGGTCTCAAAAATGAAATAATGGCCTCTGCCAGCTCCTCCTTCTGCAAGAAAGGTGCCTCTTCCAGCCTTTGTCCTGCAGTCAGACAACTCAGTTCCTGCTGACATGTCCTTGTTGTCTTTCAAGCTTCTGCTCCAGCACTGGAGCTCAGAGTGAGATAGTCCATCATCGAGTACATCTGTGCATGGGCCCTTTAAAGAAGCTCCTGAGACTACAGCCACCCTCATGTCACTTGGCCACCATCTGCACTGATTTTCACTGCCAGAAATTATGGGCACTTCTTTGCCTGCCAGTGAAACCCTGGGCTGGGGGCCTGGTGTAGGTCTAGGACCCCTTGCACCTAGGGTGAGGGGGACCTCTGGAGCTGAGATATCCCTCCTGGTTTTTAATGGTCACACATTTTTTTGAGGCCAGCTTGTTCCATGTGTCTGACCCTCTTAATAGTATCGAGGTGGCTTCTTATGTATGTCCTTACTTGTAGGGCTTCAGTTCAGCTAGACTTCAGGCAATTCTCAATGATGGTTGTTCTGTGGATTAGTTGTAATTTTAATGTGACTGTGAGAGAAGGTAAACACAGTGTTTACCTACTCCACCATCTTTACTGGAAAAATTGAATTTGCCACAAGGCTTTTGAGATACAAAATTTTGTGGTTAGAGAAATACACAGTATCTTCATTTTAGGTAAATCATACCTACAATATCAACCTGCCTGTCTGATATGGTGATAGACTAAGGCATCATTACCACCACCTTGTGGATGTTTACAATAATTGCAGACACATTACCCAAACAGAAAACCACAACGTTTTGACTATTGAAACTTTCACTTCTACTTTTTTCCCTAAGATGTCATTGTTAGTACACATGAATGCAATGGATTTTTTTATGTTGATTTTGTAGTTGGCAACTTTATTCGTTTATTATTTTTAAGAGCTTTTTGGTGGAGTCTTTAGGGTATTCTATATATAACATCATGTCATCTGCAAAAAGTGAGAATTTAACTTCATCATTTCCCAATTTGGATGCCGTTTATTTTCTTCTATTATCTGATTGCTCTCGCTAGGAGTTCCAGTACTATGTTGAAAAACAGAGGTGATAGGGGACAGCCCTGTCACATTCTGAATGTGGAGCAAAGGGCTTCAGGTTTTCACCATTAATTATGATATTAGCTGAGGGTTTGTCAAATATGGCCTTTATTATGTTAAGGTATTTTTTTTCTATACCCATTTTATTAAGTGTTTTAATCATAAGTAGATATTGTATCTTGTCAAATGCTTTTTGTGCATCTATTAATATAATCAGATTATTTTTGTCCTTTATTTTGTTTATGTGGTGTATCACATTGATCAGTCTGCATATGTTGAACCATCCTTGTGCTCCTGGGGTGAACCCTATTTGGTCATGATGTATAATATTTTCAATGCATTCTTGCATTCAATTTTCTAGAATTTTGTTTACAATTTTTGCATAAGCATTTAACAGAGATACTGGTTTGCAATTTTCTTTTGATGTGTTATCCTTACCAGGTTTTGGTATCAGGGTAATGTTGGCCTCATAAAACGAGTATTGTCTCTTCTTCAAATTTTTGAAAGAGTTTGACTAAGACAGGTATTATAATGATCCTCTTTGAATGATTGGTAGAATTCACTAGTGAAGCCATCTGGTTCTGGACTTTTGCTTTTGGGAAGGTTTCTGATGACTGATTCAATTTCCTTACTATTGAGTAGTCTATTTAAATTTTCTAGTTCTTCATGATTCAGCATAGGAAGGCTCTATGTTTCTAATAACTTGCCTATCTCTTCTAGATTATTGAATTTTGTTGCAGATAGCCCCTCATAGTATTCTTGGATGAGACTTTGTATTTCTGTAATATCAGTAGTAACTTCCTCTCTTTCATTTCTGATACTGTTTATCTGTGTCTTTCCTCTTTTTATCTTTGTGAATCTAGTCAAGGGTTTGTCAATTTTATTAATCTTTTCCAAGAACCAACTCTTTGTTGCATTAAATTTTTCTATTTTCTTTTTGTTCTCTATTTCATTAAGTTCTGCTCTGATTTTCATTATTTCCTTTATTCTGCTAACTTTGGGCTTCATTTGTTCTGCTTTTTCTAGTTCTGTAAAGTATAACATGAAGTTGTTTATCTGGAATTTTTCTACTTTCTTGAGATAGGCCTGTAATGATATGCATCTCCCCCTTATGACTGCTTTTGGTGCACCCCAATAATTCATTTCACAATTTTAACAAAAAGAATAAAATTCTTAGAAATAAACTTAACCTAGGATGTGAAAACTATACACTGAAAACTATAAGACATTTTTAAAAGAAATTGAAGAATACACAAATAAATGGAAATATATATTTCATGTTCATAGATTGGAAGTATCAACATAGTTAAAATGGCGATATTACCCAAAGGAAAATAGAGATTTAATGCAATCCCCATCAAAATACCAATGGCATGTTTTAAAGAAATAAAACAAAAAATCATCAGATTTGTATGGAACCACAAAAGACCCTGAATAGCCAAAGCAATCCTAAGAAAAAAGATTAATGTTGGAGGTATCACACTCCCTGACTTCAGCTTGTACTATAGGGCAACAATAATCAAAACAGTATGGTATTGGCAGAAAAGCAGTCATACAGATCAATCAGATACAATTGAAATCTCACATAAATATGTACAAATAATTTTTGATAAAGCATACAAAATTATACAATGGAGAAAGACAGCCTCTTCAATAAATGGTGCTGGGAGATTTGGAAAACCACGTGCAAAAGAGTAAAACCAGGCTTCTATCTGTCACCGTGTACCCAAATTAACTCAAAATGGATCACAGATCTAAACATAAGACTTGAAACATTAAACTTCATAGAATAAAACATAGGTATAAACTTATGGACCTTGGATTCAAAGAGGATTTTATGAATTTTATCTCAAAGGCAAGGGAAGTAAAAGCTAAAATACATGAATGGGACTATTTCAAATTAAAAAGCTTTTAGATGGAAAAAAAACAAACAAAGAACATTGAGAAAATAAAGTGGAAACCAACCCAGTGGGAGAAGATATATGCAAAGAAAACCTCCTATAAGAGGCTAATGTCCAAAATATATGAGAAACTAATACAACTCAACAACAAAAAAACTAACAATCCAATTAAAAAATGGGCAGAAGACCTGAGTAAACATTTCTCCAAAGATGACATACAAATGGCTAATAACATATAAAAAGATGTTGGGCAGGCTGACTGGCTCAGTTGGTTAAGGGTTAGCTTTAGAGCACGAGCTCTGAGCAACAGGGTCACTGGTTCAATTCCCACATGGGCCAGTGATGCCTGTGCCCAAGCTGAGCTGCTGCTGAGCAGCCAACAGGTGGCAGGATGGCTCAGCTGGTGAGAGCACGTGCTCCTAACAAGACATCCTGTTCGATGGTGGGCTATGCCCGCCCGAAACTAAAACTGAACTTGGCACCTTGAGCTGAGCTGCTGCCCTGATGGTTCAGTGGATAGAGTGTGTGCTCGGCTTCTGCATGGGATGGTAGCTACGCCCACCCACAACAAAGATTGTAACACAGCACCTTGAGCTTAGAGGCCACGCGCTGCCGACAGGCAGCCAGATGGTGACTGGCGCCCTCCACAACTAAAATGAAAGAACAACAATTTGACTGGTACCCCTCCCCAATTCCCCAATTAAAAATAAAAACATAGGAAAAGATGCTTAACATCACCACTCATCAGAGCAATGCAAATAAAACCACAATGAGCTATCACCTCCCACCAGTTAGAATGGCTATCATCAACAAGACAAATAATAACAAGTGTTGGAGAGGCTGTGGAGAAACAGGAACTTTCATACACTGTTGGTGGAAATGCAGATTGGTGCAGCCATTATGGAAGGCAGTGTGAAGGGTCCTCAAAAAATTAAAAATAGAATTACCATATGTCTCGGTGATCCCTCTCCTGGGTATATACCAAAAAATCTGAAAACATTTATTGGTAATGATATATGTGCTCCTTTGTTCATTACAGCTTTATTTATGGTGGCAAAGACATGGAAACAACCAAAGTGTCCTTCCATAGACAATTGGATAAAGAAGATGTGGTATATATACACAATGGAACACTATTCTCCCATAAGAAAAGATGAAATAGTGCCATTTGCAGCAACATGAATGGATTTTGAGTTTACTATGCTAAGCTAAGTAAGTTAGATAGGAAAAGTCAAGAACCATATGATTTCACTGATATGTGGGATATAAAGCTGAAAGCAACAAAGAAACAAGACAAACAAATAAAGAAACAAAAACTCATAGAAACAGAGAATAGTTTAGTGATTCCCAGAAGGTAAGAGTTTGGGGAGTGGTAGATGAGGGAAATCGGGATCAAATATATGGTGACAGAAGGAGAACTGACTCAGTGGTGAACACACAGTGTGATATATAGATGACGTATTACAGAATTGTACACTTGAAACCTATGTAACTTTACTATTTTCACCCCAATAAACTTGAATTAAAAAAATAAATAAAAGAAACTTACATTTCTGCTTCAGTACATTACTTGACTTTTGCTTTAGTTAGATTTATGGGTAATAAATTGCAGCAATAAATTTCTGCGTCTTTCATGTATACTCTCTCAAATTCTTTATGAAATTAGGAACAGTGTGACTAATACATATATGAATAAATGGAATGCTAACATTTCCAAACTGGTCAATGTTTTTTTATTAATTAAAATTTATTTGGGGTGACAATTGTTAGTTAAGTTATATAAGTTCCAGGTGTACAATTATGTAATACATCATCTGTATATCACATTGTGTGTCCACCACGCAGTCAGTTATCCTTCCATCACCATATATTTGATTCCTATTACCTTCATCTACCACTCCCCACCTCCTTACCCTCTGGTAACCACTAAGCTATTGTCTGTGTCTATGAGTTTTTGTTTCTTTGTTTGTCTTATTCCTTTGTTATTTTCAGTTTTATATATCACATATCAGTGAAGTCATATGGTTCTTAACTTTTTCTGTCTGACTTATTGTCAGAAAAGTCATGACGCATTTTTGCAATGAAAAACAGAAAAAATACGTCATGACTTTTCTGACAACCCAATATTTTGCTTAGCATAATAATTTCAAGATCCATCCATCTTGTTGGAAATGGCACTATTTCATTTTTTCTTAAGGCAGAATAATATTCTATTGTTTATATATACCACATCTTCTTTTTTTTTTTTTGCTCTTATTTTATTTATTTTTTTTATTGTTAGTTTCAGGTGTACAGAACAATGCAATAGTTACCCTTTTCACCCTCACAAAGTAACAACCCCCCTCCCCCCATCTATTGCCCTCCCACCCCCAATATCATGATTATCTATTACAATTCCATTGAATCTGTTTATACCACATCTTCTTTATCCAATCGTGTATCAAAGGACATTTTGGTTGTTTCCATGTCTTGGCCACCATAAATAAACTGTAATGAACATAGGAGCACATATACCTTTACAGATAAATGTTTTCAGATTTTTTTGGTATATACCTAGGAGAGGGATTGCTGAGTCATATGGAAATTCTATTCTTAAGTTTTTGAGGACCCTCCACACTGCCTTCCATAGTGACTGTGCTAACCTGCATTCCCACCAACCGTGTGTGAGATTTCCTATATCCATAGCCTCTCCAACACTTGTTATTATTTGTCTTGTTGATGATAGCCATTCTAACTGGTGGGAAGTGATATCTCATTGTGGTTTTTATTTGCATTTCTCTGATGATTAGTGATGTTGTACATTTTTTCCATATGTCTATCAACGTACAGAAGTGCATTGCATTTCTACATAGAATAATGAAATCTCAGAAAATTTTTAAAAATTTCTTTGCAATTGCAACAAAAAATAAAACACCTAAGAATAAAATTAACCAAGGATGTGAAAGACCCATTCACTGAAAACTATAAGACATTTTTTAAAAAAATTGAAGACACAAAGAAATGGAAAGACATTCTGTGTTCATAGTTTGAAATAATCAACATACTTAAAATGGCCATATTATCCAAAGCAAGGGAATTTAATGCAATTCCCTTCAAAATACCAATGGCATTTTTAAAAGAAATAAAACAAAAAAAGATCATCAGATTTGTATGGAACCACAAAAATCCTGAATAGCCAAAGCACTGCTAAGAAAAAAAAAACAATGCTGGAGGTATCACACTTCCTGACTTCAGCTTGTGCTACAGGGCAACAATAATCAAAATAGGACGGTATTGACAGAACAACAGACACACAGACCAATGAATTAGAATGAAAACCCAGAAATAAATCCACAGAAATATGTACAGATGATTTTAGACAAGGAAGCCAAAAACATACAATGGAGAAAGGACAGCGTCTTCAATAAATGGTGCTGGGAGAATTTGGAAAGACATGTGCAAAAGAGTGAAACCAAACTGCGATTTGTCACCATGTACCAAAATTAACTCAAAATGGATCAAAGACCTAAACATAAGATCTGAAACAATAAACTGCATAGAAGAAAACATAGGTACTATGTTTATGGACCTTGGGATCAAAGAGCATTTAATGAATTTAACTTCAAAGGCAAGGGAAGTAAAAGCTAAAATAAATGAATGGAACTATATCAAACTAAGAAGCTTTTGCAGAGCAAAAGGAACCATCAACAAAATAAAGAGACAGCACACAAATGGGAGAAGATTTTTGCAAACAACGCCTCTGATAAAGCACTAATATCCAAAATACGTAAGGAATTCATAAAACTCAACAACAAAGAAAACAAACAATTCAATTAAAAAATGGGCAGAGGACCTCAGTAGACATTTCTCCAATCGGGTCAATTTTTAAAAACTTAGAAACACTTTATTATCCTTCTAAACAGAGTGAAACTTGAGGAAAACAACTTCTTTTGTATTGGAATAAGCCGTAACTCTATATTTTAACTCTAACTAGGTATTTTACTAATTTTGTTTGTTTATGATTGTGAGCTCTATGCGGACAGTTTTTTGTCTTGTTTGTTTTTTTTTTCTTTTTTTTTGGTCTGTACTATTTAGGGCTGTATTCTCAATACCAAGACAATGTCTGTAATGGTATTGATACTAAATATTTTTTTTCAAATGAATAAATGAATGAACACATGAATTAAACCAAAACGAGATCCAATGGTGCTCTGTTTAACATTATGGTTCGTGAGTCAGGAGGATTACAAGGGAGAAAAATATTTTGATTTAATGGATGGACTAAAAAAGAAGAGACCAACTTCCCTTTTGTCTCAGTGGTTAGATTTGGCAAACTCTTAGGGAGCAGTGGCCACATGATATGCTTAGGAGAATGCCTCTTTAGGTGCAGAGCACACTGACTGGAGGGTGGATCTTGTGGGGGAAAAAAGAGAATAAATTTTCTTGCCTCCTTGTGGTCAAAACTTACCTGTCTTTTTGTCTTCTCTTTAGGATTCTGTTAAATGTGTGGTTGGTACATTCCACAAGGTACTTGGCAGAAAGCGTTCCTTGTGTTACCATTAAGGAATGGATGGCAGTTGAAAAGAATTGAAGGTCTGAGTTAGTATAACATTTCCTGTTTCTTAAGAACACAGAAATTGGCTGACTCTGTCTGTAGCTGGCCACAGCATGATAAGAGGCTGTGTGGCCAACACTGACAAAGAGGAAATGGACATCAGCAATTTGCTGCTATACCTTATAATATTGAAAATCTTGCTTTATACACTGGGCATGTACCTAAAAATTTGTGTAGAAAATGAATTTAGGTAAGTTGAATTCTATTTTAAATCCAGGACAAGTGCTTGTCACTTAAAACAACCCTGAAGCAAATCATTTTTCAAGTGAAAAATCCACTATTTGTCATTTTTGTGGTTTCCTACATGTACTAACAACAACAATAACAACAAGAACAACAACAAAGTCTCTTATAATTTAGAGGGCAGACTCTTCTGGATAAAAAAGATGTAGTTTGAGGTTGTTTATCTTCCAAAACTTCTCTGTTTTCAAAGATTAAATCAGGAAATACCTGGCTTCCTCAAAACTTCAATATTTCAGTTTGGTATATTTTCATAGTATACTTCTGAAACAGGGTCAAAATTTCACCACATTATTTGGGATTAAGTCAAAGTGTTAATGAAACATATATAGTATTGTCCTCCCCTGCCTCAAATAACCACCATTCACTTCCTCACTGAAGCCTTAGATATATAATATAAGCTATAAATTTCATGTCAATGAGAAAGGAATTATAATATGAGCTTTTTATTATTTATCAAGTACTTGTCATGTGCCAGTTATGTCCTAAGTGATTTAATACATTAGATTATCTAATCCTCATAGTTCCCTATGAGTTAGATACTACTATTATTTCAATTTTATAGCTGAAGAAACCAAGACCCACAGAGAGATTAAGTGACTTGCTCAAGGCCCCACAGCTCTAAATTGCAGAGGTGAAATCAAATCCAGGAAGTTTCTATGACAACCTGTCTCCACATCACTCTGTGTGTGTGTGTGTGTGTGTGTGTGTGTGTGTGTTTTGAGATCCCAACTAGTTTGTATGTTCTCAAAGGGTCAGGGAGCAGATACCTGCCTCTATGCCATACTCACTGGCAACTCAACCTGCATTGTAGACTGACTTGGGCAAACAAAGACTTGGAAAAAACATTTGTTTTGTTTTTATAAATTTCTCTCTCCACCTTAGCTAAAGCAGATTTATTTTTTAGGGGACAGAGGGAATACAGTTTATATGTCCCAGAAAATAGTAATTTACTAAATAGTAACCACATACCCGGGAGGGGTTAACATTACTGTCTGAGAGGGGATGAGGCAATATGTGTATGACGGTATGCTTGTTTTCTTCCATCAGAACCACGGTGGTTGTTTAGAGCAAGGACTACTCTCCCTGAGTCCAAAGTGCTCCATCCACAACTAGTGTTAGGGTGGAATTATTTCCTTGGCATTTACCATCCCCATCAGTGTAATGGGATGATAATAGTAATAAATACCCCACAAGGTTATTGTAAGGATTGAATGAGATAATTAATGTGCACAGAATGATGTCTAGCATATAATAAATGCTCAGCAATGTTAGCTATTATTGTTATTATCCCTAGGCCCATCAGCATATTTTAGTACACTTTCCTCTGAGCTTCTTTTGGTTCTGAAGACTTTGAGACAGTACATTTTGCTAAGTTTGAGAAAGCAGGAAAGTATTGTGCATTTGAAGAATCTGTCAGCATTTGAATTTGTTTAGCCCTGGTAAGAAATGTCTTTTTGCTCTGAAAACAAAGAAAAAATATTTTAAAAAACATTCAGAAGACTTATTAGACAGAAAACAGCTATTACAGAGCAACGTTATGGTGATTGAGGGGAAAGTATTGTCAAGTGTATGAATTAGATGGCCTTTAATGGAGAAGCAGAGTTGAGCATGTCGGAAATGGCAGGGATGGTAGGGAGAGAGGGAGAGAGCATGGGGGGAGTGGGGGAATGTAAAAAAAAATCGCCAAAGAACCACGGAGATTGGATTGCACCAGCCCAGAAGCCACTTGCCAAATGAAAGCTGCAGTAGCTTTCATCCAATGCTGTTCTGCAGTAATGAATTCATTTTTGATTAGCTTTGCTGATTACCTGCTCTCTATGCACACAGCAGAAGACAGAATAGCCAAGTCTGTGCCTCTTGGTGAAGATTTTAGAGGCAAGGGAGGGAGTGGTGAGAGAGCTTTGATTGTCTTTTCTATTTTCCTCTTCTCACCTGCTTCTCAGTGTACATTGAGATAACACTGGCTTTTTTGGGGCGCAACCAAGAGACTAGAACCTTGGTTTTTTACACACATCGGTGTTTTTGCAGGGTAATAAAACTAATGCCAGAGGGACAAGGAGCCACATTGAAACCCCATCCACCCTCTTCTGCTTTCTTTGTAACATTTAACTCATCCTGTCAACCACGGGAGACAAATATCTTTGCATATATTGAAAAAGAAATTATGTCTTTGATTTCCTACATACATTGCAAGTATTTGCTGAGAGATGAGAATTAGGTGGGGAAATAGGTTTTAGGCTCAGAAGGCAATGTCTCTAAAGATTTAGTGTAATATGAATGGGAACACAAACTTTGGGAATGAAAAACACAAGTTATCAATTTTGGAACAATTTTTCTCTCTGGTGCTGTAAGATGAGAACTGAAACCCAATATTTATAATCAAAGGTATTATTCCACTTCAAATATTGCATATTACTTTCATATGGTCTTTTCTTTGTGCATGGGGTATTATCATGATGATGATGATGATGATGATGATGATTATATTTAGGTTGTTGCAATTGCTATTTTGAACTTTGCACTGCATGAAAACCAATCTGTTTTTAGCAAATTGAAGGCTAAGTAAATGGCCAGACCGATCTATGAATGTCAGCCCAGCCCAGGACTGAGTAATGCTGTCTAGAGCAAATATTATTTCATGTATAGGTGGGAATGGAGGCATGACAACTGTTAGGATACATAGATCCGGTCCAGTGCTAGGCTTAGGCAGTGAGTGAGTGCTTCTTTTCATTGTGATTTGAGGGTTTTCTATGCTTCCACTTCACCCACTTTGTATTTTCACCTGGGGCCTTGTGCTTTCTGAAATTCCATCTTCAACCCTCTTCTTCAGGATGCCCTCTGTTAAAATGGTGGTACTGCCCGTGTTTGGTACATTTCTACATCATGGCACACAGACTGTTCCTCAGAACTAGAGTCAACAGAGACTCTGGCTGCTTCAGGTCTTCAGACTTGAAGGCAATTAGTAACTCAGTACACCTCTAATCTATCCACATGACAGCATCACCAGTCTTTCATAAAGGCAGCCATATCATTTATTGTCCAACCTGGTACAATTTTGAGAGTGGAAGGGGACACTATTAATAATTAAGCCAAGAAATCAAGCCAACTGTAAAATCTAGGAAATTTGGTCACCTTAGTCAATCACACCTTTAAAAAGTTAGTTTTTCAGACTAGCCCTACTAATACCAGACCTCTGAAATGTGTACTTTTCTAGCTTATTTCCTCCATTAGTCCTTTTCTTTATCTACCTTCTATTTATACAGCTACTATCACCTACTATCATTGTGTTTTTCTTCAACTTCTTTTTTTAGATGAAGAGACAGATAAAAGGTGTTTCCCATTAGGTTTCCATCAGACATGGACAACAGGAGGCACTGGAATCATGTGGACCAAGCAGCAAATTGGCGCTTTTTGAGTCTTCACTAGCTTTCTCTTTTGGTCTTTTCTTTGAATCATTTACTGTCTCTTTCTCAAGCTTCCCTGTGCCAATATTCCCTCCCATGTCCAGAATTTTCTATTTTCTCACATCCAGCAATTTTTTTAACTTTGTTGGGGGTGACAATGGTTAATAAAGTTACATAGGTTTCAAGTGTAAAATTCTGTAATATATCATCTATATATCACATTGTGTGTTCACCACCCAGAGTCAGTTCTCCTTCCATCACCATATATTTGACACCGTTTACTCTCATCTACCACTCCCCTCCCCACTTGCCCTCTGGTAACCACTAAACTATTACGTGTGTCAATGAGTTTTTGTTTCTATATTTGTTTGTCTAGTTCCTTTGTTGCTTTCAGTTTTATATTCCACATATCAGTGAAATCATATGGTTCTCGACTTTTTCTGTCTGATGGCTTTAGCTTAGCATAATAATCTCAAGATCCATCCATGTTGTTCCAAATGGCACTATTTCATCTTTTCTTATGGAAGAATATTATTCCCTTGTGTATATATACCACATCTTCTTTATTCAATCATTTATCGAAGGACACTGACTGTTTTCATGTCTTGGCCATGGTAAATAAAGCTGCAATGAACATCAGAACATATATATCTTTATGGGTCAAGATTTTCAGATTTCGGGGGTATATACACAGGAGAGGGATTGCTGAGACATATGGTAATTCTAGTCTTAATTTTTTGAGGAACCTAAACACTGCCTTCCATAGTGGCTGCACCAATCTGCATTCCCACCAACAGTATATGTGAATTCCTATTTCTCCACAGCCTCTCCAACACTTGCTATTATTTGTCTTGTTGATGGTAGCCATTCTAACTAGTGCAAAGTGATATCTCATTGTTTTTTATTTGCATTTTTTTATGATTAATGATGTTGAGCATCTATTTACATGTCTATTGGCCATCTGTATGTCCTCTTTGGAGAAATGTCTATTCAGGCCCTCTGCTCATTTTTTAATTGGATTGTATGTTTTTTGTTGTTGTTGAGTTTTATGAGTTTCTTATATATTTGGATATTAGCCCCTTATCGGAAGCACTGTTCGCATATATCTTCTCCCATTGGGTTGGTTGCCACTTTATTTTCTTGATTTTTTGCTTGTTTTGCTGTGCAAAGGCTTTTTAGTTTGAAATAGTTCCATTCATTTATTTTAGCTTCTACTTCCATTGCCTTTGAGATAAAATTCATAAAATACATTTTGATTCCAAGGTCCATAAGTTTAGCACCTATGTTTTCTTCTATGCAGTTTAATGTTTCAGGTCTTATGTTTAGGTCTTTGATCTATTTTGAGTTAATTTTGGTGCATGGTGACAGATAGCAGTCTAGTTTCATTCTTTTGCATGTGGTTTTCCAATTCTCCCAGCACCATTTATTGAAGAGGCTATCTTTTCTGCATTGTATGATTTTTTATGCTTTATAAAAAATCATCTGTTCATATTTATGTGAGATTGCAATTTTATCCCATTGGTCTGTATGTCTGATTTTCTGCCAATACCAAACTGTCTTGATTATTGTTGCTTTGTAGTACAAGCTGAAGTCAGGGAGTGTGATACCTCCAATATTATTCTTTTTTCTTAGTATTGCTTTGATTATTCAGGGTCTTTTGTGGTTCCATACAAATCTGATGATTTTTTGTTTTATTTCTTTAAAAAATGCCATTGGCATTTTGATGGGGATTGCATTAAATTTGTGTATTGCTTTGGGTAATATGATCATTTGAACTAAGTTGATTTTTTCAATCCATGAACACGAAATGTCGTTTCATTTTTTTGTGTTTTCTTCAACCTCTTTTAAAAATATCTTACAGTTTTCAGTGTATAGGTCTTTCACATCCTTGGTTAAGTTTATTCCTTGTTATTTTATTCTTTGTGTTGCAATGGCAAAAAGAATTGTTTTTTTAAAATTTTTTTTGAGATTTCATTGTTAGTATATAGGAATGGAATGGATTTTTGTACATTGATATTGTACTGTATTTGTTTATTAGTTCTGATAGCTGTTTGGTGGAAGCTTTAGAATTTTCTATGTACAGCATGATGTCATCTGCAAAAAGTGACAATTGAACTTCTTCATTCTCAATTCGAATGCCTTTTATTTCTTTCTTTTGCCTGAATGTCCTGGCTATGATTTCCAATGTCATGTTGAAAAGCAGTAGTGATAGAGGACAACCCTGTCTTGCTCCTGAACCTAGAGCAAAGGGCTTTAGTTTTTCACCATTAATTATTATATCTGCTAAGGGTTTGTCATATATAGCCGTTATTACGTTAAGGTATTTTCCTTCTATACCCATTTTATTAAGTGTTTTAATCATAAATCGATGTTGCATCTTGTCAAATGTTTTTTTCTGCATCTGTTCATTAATCATATGATTTTGTCCTTTATTTTGTTTATGTGTTGTATCACATTGATCGATCTGCATATGTTGAACCACCCCTGTGTCTCTCGGATGAACCCTACTTTGTCGTGATGTATAATATTTTCACTGCACGGTTGCATTCGATTTGCTAGAATTCTGTTTAGGATTTTTGCATCTGTATTCATGAGAGATATTGGTCTGTAATTTTCTGTGTTTTGTTTGTTATTGTTACCAGGTTTTGGCAGCAGGGTAATGTTGGCCTCATAAAATGAGTTAGGGAGTATTGTCTCTTCAATTTTTGGAAGAGTTTGAGGAAGACAAGTATTAAATCTTCTTTGAATGTTTGGTAGAATTCACTAGTGAAGTCATCTGGTCCTGGAGTTTTGCTTTTGGGAAGGTTTCGGATGATTGATACAATTTCCTTATTGTTGAGTGGTCCATTTAAATTTTTCAGTTCTTTGTGTTTCAGCCTAGGAAAGCTACATGTTACTAAGAATTTGTCCATTTCTTCTAGGTTTTTGAATTTGGTAACATATAGTGCTTCATAGTATTCTTGCATAATCCTTTGTGTTTCCATGGCATTATTGGTAACTTCCTGTCTTTCGTTTCTGATTATGTTTATTTGTGTCTTTTCTCTTTTTATCTTAGTGACTCTAGCCAAGAGTTTGCAAATTTTATTATTTTTTTCCAAGAACCAGCTCTTTGTTGCATTAATTTTTTCTACTGTCTTTTTGTTCTCTATTTCACCTAGTTCCGGTCTGATTTTTATTATTTCCCTTCTTCTGCTGACTTCGGGTTTCATTTGTTCTTTTTTTTCTAGTTCTTTAAGGTGTAATGTGAGGCTGTTTATCTGGGATGTTTTTCTTTCTTGAAATAAGCCTGTAATGATATACATTTCCCTCATATTACTGCTTTTGCTGCATCCCAATAATTTTGACAGCATGTTTTTTCATTCTTATTTTTATCTATGTATCTTTTGATGTATTCTCTTCTTTCTTCTTTGACCCAGTCTTTCTTTTAGAGTATGTTGTTTAACGTCCACATATTTGTGGTTTTTCATGCTTTCTTTTTGCAGTTGATATTCAATTTCAAAGCTTTTTTTTTTCTTTTTTTTTTAGATTTTTTTATTGGGGAATTGGTGGGATGGGAACAGTGCTGGGGAATTGGGGGAAGGGGAACAGACAAGTTGCTGTCATTTTGTTCTTCAGTCTAGTTGTGGAGGATGTTGCTTCACTGGCCCAAGTTGGCACCATCATTGCGCTCTTCCCGGGCGAGGCACATCAGTCGCCGGCTTCTGGACGGCCGCTCACTGCGGCTGCTGGCCGCTCACGCTGGCTGCAGGCTACATACGGTACCCATGGCAACCCACTGCCACAGGGGCTGCAGCCTATGCCGTTGCCGGCGACTCACGGCAGCCCAGCTCCAGGTTGAGCTGTTGTTCAGCATCTTAGCTGTGGAGGGCAGTGTCACTGGCCCTCATATGTGGGATCCGAACCGGGGCCCTCTGGCATCCCAAGCCAGCTCTTAACCATCGCGCCACTCGGCCGGCTCAATTTCAAAGCTTTTTGATCAGAGAATATCCTTGGTATGATTTCAATCTTCTTAAATTTGCTGATGCTAGTTTTACGTCTCAATATATGGCTTATCCTTGAGAATGTTCCATGTACACTAGAAAATAATGTAAAGTATGATGTTCTAAGATGAAATGCTCTATAAATGTCAATTATGTCCATTTCATCTAATGTGTCACTTAGGGCTGATATTTCTTTATTTAATTTCTGATTGGATGAACTATCCATAGCTGTCAATGATGTATATAGGTCCCCAACTAAAATTGTGTTTTGGTCAATTTCTCCCATCAGCTCTGTTATTAGTTGCTTTGTATATTTCAGTGGTCCTTCATTGGGTACAAAAATATTGATGATTGTTATGTTATCTTGTTGTATAGTCCCCTTTATCATTATGAAATGTCCATCTTTGTCCTTTGTTATCTTTTTTATTCTGAAGTCTATTTGCTCTGATATCAGTGTAGCTACACTTGGTTTTCTCTGAATACCATTTGCTTGGATTGTCAATTTCCACCCTTTCACTTTGAGTCTATATTTGTCCTTGTAGCTAAGATACATCTCTTGGAGGCATCATATGGTTAGGTTTAGTTTTTTTATCCAGTGTGCTACTCTGTGCCTTTTTATTGGTGAGTTCAGTCCAATTACATTTAGGGTTATCATTGATATATGAGTATTTCCTATCATTCTATCTTTTGTTTTCTGTTAGGATGGTGTCTTCAGTGTTTCTTTCCCTATTTGTTGCTGTTGATTATTTTAGTGTGGTGGTATTCTGTGATATTTCCCTCTGTTTCTTCTTTTTATTGTTATGTATTTCAGTTCTGGATTTTTTCAATTGTTACCATTAAGTTTATGTAAACAAAATTTCATAGTTAAAGTATGCCATTTTGTTCAATATTCTTCTTTTCTCCATTCCTCTTTGCCAGTTCAGACCTTCACTTTCTCCCCTTTTATGTTTTTGTTGTCATAAATTATCCCTATTTATGCTGTGAGTTTGTTTCTGCATTGCAGTAGCAAGTTGTCTTTTTCCTCCTTTTAAATAATGTTTTTTTTTCTTTTTTACCCTGTATGTTATGCTTAAGTACACAGTGTTCTGTCTTATTTAGTGTAAGGGTTTACATTTTGTGCTTCTGTCTGTCTGTTCTTAATACTACCATGGTTTTGTATTCTTTTGTTTTTATGTTTCAGGTCAAACAGCTTCCTTCAGTATTTCTTGTAGTGCAGGTCATGTATTAGAAAATTTTCTCAGCTTCTGTATGTCTGGAAAGGTCTTTATTCATTCTTCATAGCTAAAGAATATCTCTGCTGGATATGTTATTCTTGGCTCACAAATTTTCTCCTTTAATAGTTTCAATATTTGATTTCACTCCCTCTTGGCTTGTAAAGCTTCTGCTGAAAAATCTGGTGATTATCTCATGGGCTTTTCATTGTAGGTTACTGTCTTCTCTTCCATGGCTGTCTTGAGGATTCTTTCTTTGCTTTTTTTTTTAGCTGAGCCATCCTGTCACCTGTTGACAGCTCAGCGGCAGCTCAGCTCAGGCTGGGAATCGAACCGGTTACCCTGTTGTTCAGAACTCACACTCTTGAGCGAGCTCTTAACCAACTGAGCCAGTCAGCTGGCCCTCTTTGTTGTTAATTTTTGACAGCTTCAATACAATGTGCCTTGTAGAAGGCCTATTGGGATTGAGGTAATTAGGTGTTCTGTTTGCTTCTTGGATTCAGGGATCCAGTTCTTTCCACAAATGTCAGGAGTTCTTATCGACTTTGTTTGAATATACTCTGTGTTCCATTCTCCCTTTCTTCTCTTCTGCCATGTCCATTATGTTGCTCTTTCTGATGGAGTCAGAAAGTTATTGTAAAGCTCTTTCATTTCTTTTAACTACAAGTCTCTCTCTTTTTCCATCTGAGTCATTTTCAGATTTCTATCTTTGATGTCACTGATTCTTTCCTCCATCTAGTCAGCTCTATTACCTAAGCTGGCCATTTGATTCATCATTTCTTTTATTGAGTTCTTAATCTACAGAAATTCTATTTGGTTCTTTTTAAATATTTCAGTCTCTTTGGTAAAATGTTCATTTTGTTCTTTAATTTTGTTTCTGAGTTCATTAAACTGCCTGTCTGTGTTTTCTTGCATCTCATTTAGTTTTTTCAGAACTGCATTTTTAAATTCTTTGTAATTTATGTCATATATTTCCATATCTTTAATTTCATTTTCTGGAGACTTTTCATTTTCTTTCTGAACTGTCTTGTTACCTTGGCTATTCATGGCAATTAATGAATTACTATTTCTCTTCCTAGGCTTCTATAGGAGTGGGTTCTGCAACAGATTGGTAGAAAAAGGTCTTTCTTTTGCTTTCCAGTAGGTGATGGTGAAATGTTTTATTTTCTCTCCCGCTGCAGCCTTTTATTTTCTCTCCCGCTGCAGCCTTTTATTTTCTCTCATGCTGTAGTGTTATATTTTCTCTTGCACTGTTCCACCTTCTCACATGATGAGATGGTTCCCTGGAATGTGGACTTCTCTGTTAGCAGATCACCTGTGTCTCAGACACTGCCTCCATTTGGGGATGCGGAGAGCTTCTAAAGTCCCAAATCTTTTTCTGCAACCAGATTCAGAGCCTGTGTGTTTCAGCTGCTCTGGTTAACCCTGAAAGGATTCACTCATATAGGTGGGCATGGGAGTTGGGTGGCTTGTTTGAGGTGATTCTGAGCAATAGCAACTACCAGCACAGTTATCTTGCCCCTACAGTTCATTCCCTTTTGCCAGAATTAGTTGTGCAGTGTCTGTGGCTTCAGGGTTGCAGTTCTCAAAGCTGTAAGCATTCTGTTCTTTTCATCTGACATTGCTATGGTTCCACTTCTAGCACTGGGAGGGTAGGGAGGGGTAGGCCAAGCTCCGTGTCTGTCTTCCGTCCTGTGTTTGCAGTAAGGGCTTAAACCACTGTTCTCAGCCTTCTTCTCTCAGTCTTTTATTTAAAGTCTTTGCCATGAGTGTTGGGTTCAGCCATATTACATGCTGATCCCTCAGGTGGCACTGTGGACAATAAGGGGAGCACTAGCAGTCTGAAATATTTTTTCTTCTGTGACTGTGGTAACTGCAGAGTGAAGGGAACTTCGAACTCTGGTCTGAGTCTTGAGGCCAATGGCCCATGTTTCTGCTCTTCCCCCTGCCCTTCTCCCTTACTCACCCAATTTGACCACCTTCAGATTATTCCAATTGTGTATCTCTCATGCTTTCCTGTGTGCCATGCAAGAGTCCTTTGTGGAATTATAGCTGTTCCATTTGTTATAAATTCCAGGGGAGATTTCAAGAGATACTCCTCATGCCACCACTTCTGTGGTATAATGAATGGCATCCACTAAAGTTTAATTTTTCTCTAGAGTATTCCATTCTCTTAGGACTTTGCCCTCTGTTCAACAACAAATGATGAAAAATTAAGGTGTTAACCTCTCCAGGCATTAAATTCACATTTAAATAGGTGACTTCTGGAAACATAACTGTGTTAGTCCAATGAAGCAGCGCTAATGGTGGCAATTCAAGAACATTGGCAAACTGGGGACATTTTGGGGGGTTAAAAGATACAGTCTCTAAGTATGACCTGACTCATACCACATAAGTCCTGTCTTGGTTAGGGCTTTCAAAGTTGGGTAAGCTATAATGCCTCTGGACATTGCTGCTGCCACCATTTAGATGACATGCTCAATCGATTGTGCCATCATCTTAGATTTTGTTGAATTTGTAAAAAGTTTAAAAGTGTTTTTAATAACAGTCAAAATTATTTAAAGAGTTAAGAGGTAAAATAATCTAGGTTATGTGCCTGATCTTCTCCATGTCTGTAATTATCTTTCTGTTTTCAAACCCACTAAACCTTAACTGTTTAGTGTGGTAGAGATTTGGAAATGATTATCTTTTGTCTTTTGCCTCTTTGGAATAATGAGACATAGATTGGATAGAGGATGGACAAAAGCTCTCAGAGCTAAAAATTCTGAGTCTTCCATTTTTGTATCTTTCCCATCTGCATCTATTTGACACTAAAATTTAAAACATCAGGCATCAATATATTTTAAAAAATTATTTTCATTGTACAATAATAATTTATTTATTATTGCTTCTATATATCCTCTACCTTACAAATCACCATCTAAACCAACTAGTTGGTTTTTCCTGTGGATGTGACATTTGGTCATTTATTTAGCAAATATGGATTGAGCACTTACTATGTGCCAGATACTGTGGTAGACACTGGTGAACATGATAGACATAGACTCTGCTCTAATGAAAGTTAAACAAACAAATAAACAAACAAATAACAAATATGTAACAACTGATTTTGATTTGCATAAAAAAGAAAACCAATAAGATACTATAATAGAGAATAAAAGATTAAGAGTAACTTTTGACTGCCATTAATGGAAAGCCAAACTAATATTAAATCAAATAATATGGGGTTTATTATCTCACTAATAAGTTTGGAGGTAGGGGGATCCAGGGTCAATTCAGATTCACAATATAATTATAATGAAAGACCCAGGGACTTTCCATCTTTCTATTCTATCCTCCTTAGAGCATGGGTAATGCTTCACATATATACATAGAACAGCTAGTTAAAGGAAATTGGTGTTCTCTCTCTCTCTCTCTCTTTCTCTCTCTCTCTCTCTGTCTCTCTGTACACACACACACACACACACACACACACACACATACACACACACAGTATGAGCAAGGATGGGCTAGGCTATAGTGTGATAATAAACAAACAATCCAAAATCTCAGTGGTTTCATACAATAAAGGCTTTTTACATATGTGGGTAAGGATCTTCTGCACATCATAGTCACTTAGAGACCCAGGCTGATAGAAGACCTTTTTCGATACATGCTTCCACAATTGACAAGGAAGGAAAAGTGGTATATGGAAAATTTAGCACTGACCCTTAAATGTTCCACTTACATTTCACTCACCCAGCTGTGTCACATGGCCATGCCCAACATCAAAATGGATGGGGAAGCACAATTATACTAAGTGCATTGAATGACAAAGTGAAAGTATTTATGAACACTCCTAATGATTACTACAAACATGTGTGTGTGTATGTAGTGTGTGTATGTGTGTGTAATTTTCACCCTCTACATACTGTTTTGCAACCATACTTTTAATGCGATATATATTTAAAATAGAAGATGTAAACGTATTTTCATACCATTCAATCTTCTCATGTAATGTGTTATTAATAACTGCATATATAGATATTCAATAATGTATTTAATTTGTTATAATTGGCCATTTAAGCTATTTCCAATATTTCACTGACAAATTATTCTGCAGTGCAGCCTTATTAACATATATTTTTGTTCTTATTTGTGATTATTTCTCCAGGATAAATTCCTAGATATGGTGTTGCAGAGTCAAAGATGTAGAAAATGTTAAGAATTTTGCTACTTATTGTTAGTTATTCTTTTTTTTTAAAAGATTTGTATTGGGGTATTGGGGGGAGGGGAACAGTGTAGGGGAATTGGGGGAAGGGGAACAGACAAGTTGCTGTCGTTTTGTTCTTCAGTCTAGTTGTGGAGGACGTTGCTTCACTGGCCCAAGTTGGCAC